>NW_017386072.1:355815-371900 GCF_000237925.1 Schistosoma mansoni
ACCTTCAAATCATGTTGTCCGTGGGCTAGCACGGTCACGCTGTTATATCAAAAAAAAGCACTTATAATCCAACGTCGTTAGCAGCTATCCCTAATAGACTCAGTCCACAGCGTGGACAACCCCGCAGTGGAATCCACCTTCAGCCTGGAAACAGCATACAGACTACAGTGAAATATCACCAAACGACGATTTGCCACTTCACATAACTTCCAAAGTATAACCAAAATCGCTATAGATTGCAATGGAGTCATGATTTCAACTATGCAAATAGAAAAATAGACAAAATAAATGTATTTTCATAGATTAGGAATGATCGAAAAGAGACATTATTGATATGTTACAATTTTTGTGAAATAAATTTTTCATGAATTCCACTTGTCTACTTACTTGACAAACTATAGAAGTAGTCACGAAGATGAATACAGATAATCAATATAAATGGTTATTTCATTATTTTAGATCTAAGGAAAATCATTTTTTTAAACTTTATATATTTGAGCAAAGATGGATAATGGCTAGCAGTGAAATCCAGTTTGACAAGCGTTTCGTCCTATTTGGGACTCGTCAACCGGGTGTACCTGCATGTTCACTCTGGGACTGGAATCCAGTACCGTTCGCTTCAAACGCCATCACTTTACCCACTCAGTTACTGATTCCTGATAGCCATTTGCTTGTGCAATGGGGTGAAGTTTAAATTCACTTAGTATTGTTTGTTTGAACCTTCCCATTGATGCTTGGGACTTCAACTGGCACATCAAGCTGACGCGTCTCAACTACGACGAAACGCACATCAAACTGGATTCCACTGCTAGTCACTATCCATCTTTGTTTATAATGCTTGTGAATTAAGGCAATATAGAGGCAATACGCACAGTATCCACATATGGCCAATAAAAGACTGATCAGTTGCAGTCCTAAGCATCAATGGGAAGATTCAAACAAACAATACTAAGTGAATTTATATATTTGAATTAATAAACTACTAATATATATGAGGCTAAAAAATTGTTTCTTAAATAATAATACAGAAATTATTTTTTTATTTTCATAGTTGAAATCATGAGTCAATTGAAGCTAGACCACCATCGAAAAGCTGGAAGCACTGGACGGCCGTTTCATCCTATTATAGGACTCCTCAGTAATGCGCATCCGCGATCTAACACTCGCGAGATTCCACCCCAGAGCCTACAAGTCTCGCTCCAGAGCACTTAACCGATAGACCACTGAGCCGGCCGTCATCCAACTCTGTTAATGTCTAACTTCAACCAATCCACGAAATTTGAGCAACCGTTCACTAATTGTCTTCAGTGAGTTGATATCTCTACAACAGACTTGGTTGAACTCCACTGTTCACTGCTTCCCACTAGAACTCAAGGAAATATCTCTTGAAGCCATTCACTAGTGAGCATATGATTTTTTTTGTTTTATTAAACTATGCACATTTGTATTACAAAAAATTAATATAAATTTGATTTGGCGCCATTTTTAAACTGTACATCAATAAAAATTCAATTTTGATCGGTAACTATATGAGAATAGAATTCTACACAATTATATGAATGGAATCTGATAATCAGCTTTATGATGACGCCTATATATGTTTAGTAAATTCTTTTTTTTTCTATATATAAAGCGACTATCAAAATAATCGCATAGAAACTAAATTAAAGAGAGGCCGTTTTATTGTTACTATTAATTAAAGATAGATTAATAGGAAAACTGATGTATATTAGTATTGTAGTAAACAAGAACATGGGTGAGGACAATCGAATGTATTCAAGGCATAAATTGCAAACTATCTCCCTAAAATCTGATAACCATACAGTAAACAGCTAACTATCAATCATTTATCTCAGTCTTGACTGTTCTTTTTGCAAATATCAGACCATCTTCTCTGATTATCATTATTCATGAATTTTCACACCGATTGTGCTTCGTTTGCGCTCTCTCCTTATCGATCTTCTGCCAAAATACATTCTATGCCTGATCATCACCATATACTACTTGTGTGGATATAGGTAAACCACACAACAGTATTTCAATATAACTTTCAAACAGATTGTATACTTATCTGTTTATGATGAGAGAAGGTCGAGTATTTTAATTATTACAAATATGTATCAAAGTTTTTTGATGTGGTTTGTATTCAGAATATAAATTTATTTAAATATGAAGAATGATATCTGTTCTATATATATTACTTTGTAGGTTATATATCACTCATGGATGGACTGTTCAAAAGTTTAGACTACTTATCTCCTAACCTATCTGTTTTAGATTTGTTTGAAGTGAATAATAATGGATACTGTATGTACTCATATTAAGGTATGTGCTACTGATGTCTACAGATATAAGTAGTATGTATCATCAAACGAAAGTAAAATGCCTGGTGGGTGGCAGAATGGTACGAAGATCGAAGAAAAGAAAACGATAACAGTGAATGATTGGTGTAGAAACGAAGGAACAATCAAGTCTGAGACAACTGACTGACATTTTGCAAATAAAGTGTTTATTGTATGGTTCTCAAATTTTATCAAGACATTTTGTAATTTTGTATTCACATACATTTGGTTGTCCCCACTTATGTTCTTTTTCACTACAGTATCAGATGATACCCATTTCAAATTCATTCAGAATCTAACTATTAATCTATACTAAGAAATCAGATAAAAATCGGTAGTATTTTGATATAGATGTTGATCTGTTTTCGGTATTGAATAAATCTCTATCCTTATTCTTAATCCTCTTCCATAAGTCAAGCTGTATCAGTTTTTGTTTAAGTATAACAATCTTGATATTATAGGTATTAAATAAGTCTGGTTTTAGGTTTTCATGGGAATTTAAACCATGCAATAATTTACGCTTCAGAAAATCATGATTATATATCTGTTTTTTTGTCATATAAGACGACTCATTTTAGGCGTTTGCCTTAGCCTTTGATTCTGATTGGTTTGAAGCACTGGGCTGAATAGTCCTGGTTTTGTGAACAGTCATCACCAATCAATATTAAGTTGTGTAGGTTGTTAAGTTTGATTGAAATCATGAGCCGTTCAATGTTAAACTACCATTGAAAATTCGGAAGCTCTGGAAGCCTTTTCGTCTTGGTTTGGGGCTCTTCGGAAATGAACATCCACGACCCCAAAACCGTTGGATGACAAATCACTGGTTTAGAGATTAAGCATTAGCACATGAAAGCGTAGGTCCTGTGTTTGATTACCACTTGCAGAGTAGTAGATACACAATAGTGAGGAGTATCATACTTAGATGAAACGGTCCTTCAGTTCTTCTAGGTTTGCAATGGTGGTTCAAATTTGGTCGATGCATGACTTAATTGGAGTTATTCACTTAGTCACTCTATAGATATCAAGTTCAGAAACTGACCACAAAATTTACAAGTATTTTTATGAAGCATAATGTTTCAAAATAGACCAATAATAGGTAAAAGTATGCAATGACAAAGATATTGTTAGAGCAAATGGATCAGAAAAACTGTTTAAAGAGAACAAATGAAATCAAATATGAAAAGACTGGAGAGGAACTGATTTCCAGTTTTTGAGATAGATACAGAATAGAAGAGATTGAATTACTTAAAATACTTTGGGATACATAACCCAACATCTTCAACCTCGAATTGGTGCATTACAGATAGATTCATCGAGAATAATTTTATACACTGATATGTATTAAATCAACAGTTGATCAATTCAAATAAGGTACCACTTTAATAGTTGGTATTAAATGTGTACTCAAGCCTGTCCAACCACTTATTTTACAATCTCACACCTAAGAAATGTGATATATTTTCACAAAATTTAGGTCTTACCTTTATATCTTTTCTGCTAAATCTTTAACATTACTGTACTGAAGGAGGAAGAATACTGTATTTTCATAGTTGAAATCATGAGTCAATTGAAGCTAGACCACCATGGAAAACCAGGAAGCCCTGGAAGGGCGTTTCCTCCTATTATGGGACTCACTGAAGACAATTGATGAACGGTTGCTCAAACTTCGTGGATTTGTTGATGTTAGACATTAACACCGTCAGATATCAGCTCAGTGGTCTATCGGTTAAGTGCTCTGGCGAGAGACTGATAGGTCCTGGGTTCGAATCTCGTGAGTGCGGGATCTTGGATGCGCACTGTTGAGGAGTCCCATAATAGGACGATTTGGCCGTCAAGCAATGCTTGCTGGTTTTCCATGGTAGTCTAGCTTTAATCGACTCATGATTTCAACTATGAAAATACTGTAATCTCCACAAAACCCCTTCTGAATATTGTATTCATAGAATTTCAGAGAATGAATTTGAAGTAAATCTAACATTTCAGCTGACAATCATGTTCAAGCTTATTCAATATAACTCCTTTTATAAGCTTGAATTAGATTATCAAGTGAAACATTGAATTTACTTTGAATACATTCGCTAAGATTTTACAAATACAACATTCTTCCTTTTTTTAAATGTTTCACATTAATTTGGCGCCTAAATGTTCTGAAACTATTCAATGAAATTCTAGATGAAGGCTCTTATACATGATTATACTTTATTATTTAAAACAAAATGTTACATAACAGTTTTTTGATACAAAATATTAAAATAAAAGAATGAAACCTTTACATTCTATTTGTTAAAAAAAATTATCCGAAGGGTTTTATGGATATTATAGTAATTTCAATAGTTGAGATCATGAGTCTAGAGGTTAAGCGCTCGCTCGCGAGACTGATAGATCATGGGTTTGAATCTTGAGAGGTGAGAACGTGGATACGCACTGCTGAGTAGTCTCACAATAGGACGATTTAGGCCGTCAAGCAGTGCTTCCAGGTTTTCCATGATGGCCTAGCTTCAATTGACATATGATCTCAACTATTGAAAAAAATTATGTTACATTGTCGAAGGGAAAATCAAATGATTCTTTTTTTTTCAATTTTTTATTTATTTAATGACTTAAAGGTCACCTAATAAATCAAAATTAGATTTTGTTAAGTAAATTAGTGGAATTATTTTTTTTCTAAAAAAACTATATTAAAAGGTGAGAAAAGTTTTACTTGAAAAGAAAAAAAGGTAGGTAAAATCTGACTTGCACGTCCTCGTCGTGCCTCCTGGATCATGGTAACCATCCCATGTATTAACGTGAGCGTTAATGTGGGTGGTGGAGATCGGCCTAATCAACCACTCTACCAAATCCCGTAAACGATTACGAATGCTACAAAGAATCATTGCATAACTATTGAGGGTTCTAAAGAGTGGTAAAAAATGAGTCTGCCCAAAAATTTAAAAAAAATCGAATATGAGTGTAATAGTTCTGCGTAAGCAGTGCAGAAACAGCTACCCTGGCCCGGTAGTTGTGCCGTGCTTCGATTTAGCACTCTTCTCCAGAAGGGCCTATCAGGCTTCACCATTCTGTATGGCTGGAAGGGGCACTTGAAAAATGATCTTTTAGTATTTAGAATAGAATATTTTATGTAAACCTTCTAAATGTAAAACATGACTAATTGAATAGTGAAATTTGCTCAGAAGTATAGTATCGGAATATTTAATGTTAAAAATTTTGATCTTGACGTTAATAAAATGAATGCTTCTAAGAGTTACCGATAGAAGGATACCTGTCAAGTTCTCGAACTTATTGGATGATATCATCTAACAAACTGGATTACATTTGTATGGGAGTGACTACAAGTCTGTGACATGCTTGATGCTGTTACTAGTTCATTTACTCGGTAAACAGAACGAAGGTCAAATACACAGTGACACGATAGGCTATTCTAATCCATAGTCCCCGGTCCTACTAAATAGATAAAGAAATCTTGATGAGGTATACAGAATGTATACTACAAGCACCCAGAAAATATGAGGTCACTAAGCATACAAGTCAAGCATTTATACAATAACAGAAACGCCCTTGGGATAGCTACAAAACAGCGTACTATAAAAATCCGTCAACCAATGACAGTCAAGAATTTCCGAGTAGAAAATGTAAGCTGTAGGTCAACTAAGCGTCTTTTGGTGCGAAAAGGTAAAATTCAAATTTTCAGAATAAAATTACAAAATTAGGACCTTCTCCAGGTGAGTTCTGAGGATCTAACGTCCTCAACAGTCTGTGAATGGAATAAGGACGAATGATATGGTAATAAGCTGATTGAATAAGTAATATTCGATGTAACTATGGAACAGTCAGAATAGAAGCCCCTTCAAAAGTTGTTCGATAAAAGTACTAGAAGATTTTTATAAAAACTTGTTACTTTTATTCACAAAGAGTTAACCATGAATTGAATATCCCAAGCAATGATCTTCATCGTTCTGCCATTGGATCGTTAATTTTTTCTGTGTTTCTCAAAGCCACAGATAAACTATTTAAAAATACCAGTTATATAATATTTTACCTTTCAAGGTGATAGTGTTATCTATTTTGAAAACTAAAAGCTTCCTTTTTTCTTTTATTGGATGCCCTGAAGGCGTATGTAAAACAAATTTGCTGGATGATTGAATAACCAGGTTTTAAATCATTAAACTCAATCAGTTAGGTTTAATATTATAATAATCGATTTTAAACTCATTTAATAGCAACATTGTTGGAAGATATCTAGAAATGATAGAACATAATTCATATTTAGGCCAGGACTTTATTAGTCTCTATTGTTACATACATTTAGTATATTTGAATTATGGCTAGCAGTGAAATATAGGATATAGATTGCTTTACATTTAAAATTTATCAGAAGGAGGTTTTGTGGAGATTTTAGTAATTTTATATAGTTAAAATCATGAGTCAATTGAAGCTAGACCACTATGGAAAACCTGGAAGCACTGGACGACCAAATCGTCCTATTGTGGGACTCCTCAGTAGTGTGCATACACGATCCTGCCTCGTGAAATTCGAACCTAGGATCTATCAGTCTTGCGCGCGAGCACTTAACCACTAGACCACTGAGCTGGCATCCAAACGGCCGTTCAGTGCTTCCAGGTTTTCCATGGTGGTCTAGTTTCAATTGATTTAAAATTAACTTAATGATTGTTTCTGCATTCTACCGTTGATATTCATACTGATACTTGAATCTAATAAATACCACGCCGAAATTCAATTTATTCTCTACTGAGTTGTTTAGTCCAGATTGACATTAACTTGTTCGACCGATGTGATGATCTAATGATAAGGGTAGTGTCAATCTACCACAACAATGTCTCAACTATTTGAAATGCTTTACTGTATGAAAATCTTTAGTTTGATCAAATGTACTATAGTTTTCTGGATGAACTACTTAGAAAAATGTTTGCTTATCGTGACTAGAAGGGTTCATTTGTCAACGGGTTATTAAAAAAATATATTTGAATTTAGTATGGTTTTTCTATAGTGATAAGTGAAATTTAAGACAAATGTTGAGAATCTACAACTGTTGAAAACAATAAGCAAAGATGGAAAGTGGCTAGCAGTGGAATCCAGGACGTACGTCACTTCGTCCTATTTGGGACTGGTCAGCTGGATGTACCTGCATCTCAGAGTTTATGTTCACTCTGGGACTCGAACCACGTAACCTTAGCTTCAAACGCCATCACGTTATCCACTCAGCTACTGGTTCCTGATAGCCACTTGCTTGTGCAATGGGGTGAAGTTTGAATTCACTTAGTATTGTTTACTTGAATCTTCCAATTGATGTTTAGGACTGCAACTTGTCAGTCTCTAATGGGTTCGAGTCCCAGAATGAACATCAACTGTGAGATGCAGGTACTTCCAGCTGACGATTCCCAAATTGGACGAAATGCGCGTCCTGGATTCCACTGCTAGCTACTATCCATCTTCGCTTACAATGTATATATATTTGATATCTTAAATTTGATTTCATTCGCCAAGCTAAATTTATTCAAATATCATGAAGGATGGTAAATCTAATGACTTTTTTTTAAATTTTAATAATTGAATTCATGAGTCGATTCAAGCTAGATCATCATTGAAAATCTGGAAGCAATTTATGACCGTTTCGTCTTAGTATGGGGTTCCACAACAGTGTGCATCCATGATCCCACATGCAAAATTCGAACTCAGGACCTTCAGTCTCATAAATGAACGCTTAATCTGTAGACTACTGAGCCAACATCTAACAGTGTTAATGTCTAACTTCAAATGATCCATGATCTTGCTCAACCCTTCATTCATTTTCTAAGGTGGATAACTGTCTCTCACCTGAGACGGATTGAACTCCACTGGTCAATGAATTTTAGTTAATGCAGAACAAAAAAGGTTCTAAAATAACAAAAACTTTACGTATCTCTTATTCCCTAGTTTTTAATGATTTTTTTAAGATGTCCTAAACTTTTAAAGTTAACTAACTTTAGACTAAACAGAATTATAGAAAGATTTAACTCAATAAATTACAACTATTTACATTCTAACTGGGTTGATAACAGATTTCCATGAGTTCAACCGAATATTCATGATTTTGAAATTAAATCAGACATTAACACTGTTGAATGTCAGTAGTTTACAGATTAAGCATTCGCGTATGAGATCGAAGGTCATGGGTACAAATCGCATGCTCGTGGTCGTGGATGCACATTGCTAAGGAGTCCCATATTAGGACAAAACAGCTTTTCAGTGCTTCTAAGTTTCCAATAATGATCTAATATTGATCAGCTCATGATCTCAATTAAATTAATAACGATAAAATTTTCTATTATAATATCCACCATATTTTACACCAGTTGTCATGGTTTCTTGTTTATTCGAAAATCTTGATTTATTTTTTTAAATGTACCATTCATCAATTATAATTTGTTTATTTTTATTTTGAGAAACCGTTCACCAATTGTCTTCAGTGAGTTGATATCTCACAACAGACGTGATTGAACTCCACTGGTCACTGCTTCCCACTAGAACTCCAGGAAACATCCGTTGAAGTCAGTCACTAGTGTGCACATGATTATAATCAGAAGAGGTTTTGTGGAAATTTCAGTATTTTCATAGTTGAAATCATGAGTCAATTGAAGCTAGACCACCATCGAAAACCTGGAAGCACTGGACGGCCAAATCGTCCTATTGTGGGACTCCTTAGCAGTGCGCATCCAAGATCCCGCACTCACGAGATTCGAACCCAGGACCTATCAGTCTCTCGCAAGAGCACTTAACCACTAGACCACTGAGCTGACCGGCATGCAACGGTGTTTATGTCTAACTTCAGCCAATCCACTAAGTTTGAGCAACCGTTCACCAATTGTCTTCAGTGGGTTGATATCTCACAACAGACGTGGTTGAAATCCACTGGTCACTGCTTCCCATTTTCATGGTATCATTAATAATTCATTCTTTCTATGTATGCATTTACTACATTGAATTGAACATTGGTAAAAAATAAATTTGACATATATGATAATTCAATTGTAATGAAGTGAAAATGTATTTTATTATTTCCCCCCCCCAAAAAAAAATTCGCAAAATATTTTACAAAAAAACTTTTTTTTGAAATAATTTTAGAATAAAAATGAGTAGGGGGTTGATAAGTTTATTGATTTACAAATGTAGAAATATGTAAGATATTGATTATTGCAGTGACAGATTTTACAGTATAAAATGTAAATAGTGTACATATAAAAATGGTGAGCAAGGGGGGGGGTGAGGGTAGTTAACTATTTATTTTAAATAATATAAGCAATGATAGATAGTGGCTATCAGTGTAATCCAGTTTGACATGTATTTCCTCCTATTTGAGACTGATCAGATGAAAACCATACATAAAATACATAATTTACACGTCTTCCATCAACTGCCTTTCATATGCTTTATGATTTTTTTCAATTTTCTTGTTATTGGTAAGCAGAGATGGATAGTGGCTAGCAGTGGAATCCAGGACGCGCGTTCCGTCCTATTTGGGACTTGTCAGCTGGATGTACCTGCATCTCAGAGTTGATGTTCACTCTGGGACTCTCTGTTTTCTTTTCTGTTCTCTTGAAATCAATTTTCTATTGACAAGCATTCCACTTTCGATTGATATTACATACTACTTATATCTGTCAACATGAGCAGTGTACACTACAATATATCTTAATCAAACAGGTAACGTTTTATTATTATTATGTATATCATATTTTCATTTGAAATCAATTCATCTCATTCTGTGTTTAATGAAACATGTTATTATTATTTGTATTAGTAGTAGTAGTACTAGTGTGATGTATGCTACTGATGTTGACAGATATAAGTAGTATGTATCACAAATCGAAAGTGAAATGCCTGATGGCAGAAGGTTAAGAAAATCGAAGAGAACAGAACGAGAACGAGAGAGTGATTAGTATAAAAACAAAGTAACAACAAAGTCTGAGACAATTGATGGATATTTTGCAAATAAAGTATTTTTTTGTATGGTTCTCATATTTTACCAAAATATTCTGCAATATTGTATTCGCATACTATTAAGTTCATGGTGGAAAAGAAGATAAAACTTGGCAAATGATGATAAACTCCAGGGTTTTGAATCATAAAGCATATGCATATGCTTAAATGATTCGTTTTGTATCAACAAAGCATGACTAATGGAAGAAAATTTTTAGAACAATGTACAGTTTATTATTAAGACATTATCAATATAGGCAAAGGTATATGATGGCTAGCAGTAGAATCCAGTTTTATACGCATTGTCTTATTTGGGACGCGTCAGATGGATGTACCTGCATCATAGAGTTGATGTTCACTCTGGGACTCGGACCCAGTACTGTTCATTTTAAACACTATCGCGTTATCCAGGGATCCAGATACATTTAGCTGACCAGTCCCGAATCGAACGAAACGCGTGTCAAACTAGATTCCACTACTAACCACCATCCCTTCAACCTTATAATGCCTGTGAATTAAGGCAATTTCGAGACAAACCACACAGAATGCATATATATATCAATAAGGAAATGATCAATTTCAGTCCTAAACATGGAAGGGAAGACTAAAACAAAAAATACGAAATATTTGTAATTTTCAAGGCATTTCTAATTTAGTGAAATGAAAAGTTGACCGATTATCAAGTGATAGTTGTAAGTAGAGTGGAAAAAAAGTGAGTACAATATGATATCCTGAACCAGTTAGCTACTGAGTCCTGTTAGCCACTTGCTTGTGCAATAGAGTGAAGTTTGAATTCATTTGGTGTTGTTTACATGCATCTTTCCATTATTATTTAGGACTGCAATTGATCAAGCTAACAACACTAAATGAATTTAAGCTTCATCACATTGCACAAGCTAATGGCTATCAGGACTAAATAGTTAAGTGGATAACGTGATGGCGTTTGAAGAGATGGTACTGGGTTCGAGTCTCAGAGTGAACATCAACTGTGGGATGCGAGTACATCCAGTTGACGAGTCCCGAATAGGACGAAACACGCGTCCTGAATCCCACTGCTAGCCGCTATCCATCTTTGCTTATAATTGTAACTATGTTTTATTTTTAGGTATTTGTTATAGGTACTGTTAGTGATCGATATTTGAATTATTTTAAACGATGTGACCATTTGTTCAACCACAAAATAAGTAATAATGTCAAGTAACAATCGAATTTTAAGATCAACTGTCGGTAAATGTTGTAAAAATACTGACTCGAAGTAAACACCCATAAAAATCAAGAAACATAGTGTGAGTATCCATAAATCTAGTTGAAACTCACAATATCCTCGTTTGCCGCTTTGTCCGATGTAGCGGACGCCCCCTGCATCTTCGCCTGCATGAACATCAATTAGCAATCAAACACCACGACATTTCTTCACTCATATCAATACACGTGGACAACTACGGACATATATTCGACTGGAAAAGTGTGGAGATTTTGGACAGAGGAAATTCCAAAAACACCAGAGAATTTTTAGAAGCTTGGCACTCAGGTCAATCAGCAATAAACAAGCACGTTGAAATCAATTCAATTTATCAACCAATTAAGAAAATTATGCAGAAACATAGGAGCAAAAATCAAACCAATAGGAGATACAACCAAAACAAAGAAATAAACAATGACAGATTTAAGGTCAATAAGAATCAATCAACATCGAGGTGCACAGGACAAACTGTGAATCATATGTGGAGAAATTCAATCACTTCACTTCTACCCAAAGTTTGTGCTGATGATGTCGTTCAGAAGGACAATGAAAGCTCCACGACCAAACCATCCAGCTCAGAGAACAAAACTCCATCAAAATCACCCACCTGAGCTACAAATCTTCTCCATCATTAGTGGTCAAGAGTTTGAGCATTCATAAGTAAGACTGAAGGCTCTGGGTTCGATTACCATATGAGGAATCCTAAATAAGCACTGGCGAGGAGTCCCGCAACAGAACGAAATAGCCGTCTATTGCTCTAGGTTTTTAATAAATATTCAACTTAGATCAGTTTTGGGATATCAATAAGATTATAAATTTTTTTTAGTCCTAAATTTAGGAAATAACATAAGTGATTATAATAACATTACGCAATTTGTCAAAGTTAATAGAACAAGAGAGAAATATAAACATTTTTTGCAATGGAATTCAATTCATTCATTTATTCAGACTATCAATTTCTTTAGTCTCCAAAACAGATAGGAAACTAAGTATCTATGGTTTTGGCTCTTTCATCATTTGACAAAAGTATTAAATAAAGAGAGATAGAGAATAAGAAATAGAAAACTAAACTTGATTTTAATATCTTACAATAATGAACAAACATTTATATTTGACTATTCATAGAAACTTTTTATGGTGAATTAGGATCTGACTCCAATTAGATCGTATGAATGGTTGATTCCTAAAATATACATTCTGTCTATCGTCGTATGCAATATATGACTTAATCCGTGTTGATGAATAACGGAGTTAAATAAGTCAAATACAAGAATGAATTTGGAATACATATATATTGTACATTCATTGATCTGGACAGGAAATCAGAGTGATGAAGTGAATAGAAGAGAGCGAAGCAAAAATGATGCGCATTGGAGATGGAGGGTAAGCCAATTCGCTTTAATCAATCGCTATATAGTCAGTTAAAAATAAATTACAGACATGTGATGAGTAGCATAAAAAGTGTACATGCACATACGATCATATATAAAAAATAGTCAGGTTTAATAAGTGAATAGTTAACAAGGTAAAAACGTGACTCATGATGGGTAGGTAATTTGACTTGTCCTGAAACTAGGGAAAGGGTGTACAGGCTTAACATATAAACCGACACTACAAACTTGTTATAAATGTATTCATAATGTTAAAAACATGATTTTTAGTAAAGAAAATGGAGTTTAAAATTAAGGTGAGAAATAAAAACACCTAAGTAATAATATCAGAATGGGGTATTGTGGATATTATGGTAGTTTTTAATAGTTGAACCTATGACTCGATCTAAACTAGACCACCATGGAAAATCTGAAAACACTGAATAGCTGTTTCATTCTAGTATGGAACTCATTAACAGTGCACATCCATGATCCCTCATACAACACTCGAACCTAGGACCTTCGATCTCTCGAGTGAACGTTTGAAGTCTAGACTATTGAATCAGCATTCAGCGGTGTTAATACCTAACTTCAACTAATCCATGAAATCGAGCAACACATCTACCATTGTTTTTAGTGAGTTACTATTTCACAACAAATCCGGTTAAACTCCACTGGTAAAAGTGAAACAGACAACAACAGACAAACAACATATTTAACGGATGATAATTGTTTATGTCTCTTGGCTACACTATGTACATTGCGGAAACCTTGCAGATATATATATATATATATATATAGAGAGAGAGAGAGAGAGAGAGAGAAGGAGGGAGGTAGGGAGAGTGGGGAATGAGAGAGAGTGGGGAGGGAGGGACTTTCACACACACACACACACACACACACACACACTCACCTCACTTATATGAACGCATATATTGTTGAGCAATCAATGTACTTATTCACTTATATTTTTTACCTAACAGTTCTACTATGTTTTGATAATAACTGTTTATCCCTTATCTTGATAGACATAACAAAACCTACAGTAATATTGTTATCTCCAAAGGGACTTATTACAATGATTTAATTATCTATTACAAAATACTCATTTTCTAGTCTATTTTTTTTTGTATATAAACAATGAAACTACTGAAATAACAGAAAGATAAAGAAGAATAACAAGGATGCAAATGAAGAAGAATGACAAGAACTACCATAATAAAAAATAGGGTAATTTCAATCATGGTTAATGATTAGGGAATAGTTTATAATGGTATATCATCATAGGGAAGTTCAGTAAAGCAACAAAGTTAAAAAAAACCCAATATTTTCATCACTTTCCTATTATCCTTTTGTACTATATATATAAACTGATTAGATATCGGTAAGATTCTAAGTGTGAAGTGTTATGTTATGTATATATAATTTTGCAGTAACTATGGGGTGTATGTTATATTACTTATGTTGAAAGATATAAGTAGTATGTAACATCCATTAGATGTGAAATGCTTGTCAAAATAGAAACAAAGTTAAGAAGACTAAACTGATAGAAAAAAAACATTGAAAAGAAAACATAAGGGAATTGATAAAAATTGAAAGAATCATAAAGGATGTAAAAGATAATTGATTGAAGATTTGAATAAGAAGTAATGAATGGATGGTTTTTATATTTTACCAAAGAATTAAATTAAGATTACACGAAACAATGAAGTGGTTATCTGAATCTAAGTGTTTGTTCACTACAATTGCAGTGAACAAGAATTCGGGTAGAGACAATCGAATGTATTTAAGCACTGATTACAGACTATCTCACTAAAATCTGATAACCATACAGTAAATAGTTAGTTTGCAAGCTATCAATCAATTGTCTCAATCTTGACTGTTCCTTTTGCAAATATCAGTTCATCTTCTCTGATTTCATTGTTCATGCATTTTCATACCGATTTCTCTTCGTTCCTGTTCTTTCCTTATCGATTTTCTGCCAAAATACATTCTATGTCTGACCATAACCATATACTACTTATTTGGATATAAGTAACCCACACCACACAACTATACCTTCTTCTTTAATATGATAACATAAATGTCTTTTGATGATTTGCTTTATAAATTATTCTACTTTGGTTGAAATATATAAATTTAAAGAATATGAATTCATTGTGTATTGTTTGTTTGAATCTTCCCATTCATGTTAAGGACTGAAATTGATCAATCTCTTATTGACATATGTGTATCCTGTGAGGATTGCCTCTACATTGCCTTAAGTCACACGTGTTATAAGCTTGGATGGATGGTGGCTACAAGTGGAATTCAGTTTGACACGTGTTTCGTTTTATTTGGGACTGGTCAGCTGTATGTACCTGCATCCTAGAGTTGGTGTTCACATATGTCAATATAAGACTGATCAATAGGAAGATTCAAATAAACAATACTAAGTGAATTTAAACTTCACCCAATTGCACAAGCAAGTGGCTATCAGGACTCAGTAGCCAGATGAGTGGATAACGCGATGGCGTTTGAAGTGAACGGTGATGGGTTCGAGTCTCAGAGTGAATATCAACTCTGAGATGCAGGTACATCCAGCTGAACAGTCTCAAATAGGTCTAAACAAACGTTCTGCATTCCGCTGCTAGCCGCTATCCATCTTTGCTTATAAAGTTTGTGACTTCAGGCAATATCGAGGCAGTCCGCACAGGATGCACATAAGCCAATAAGAGACTGATCAATTACAGCCCTAAATAACAATGGGAAGATACAGGTAAACAACACCAAGTGAATATAACTTCACCCCATTGCACAAGCAAGTTGCTATCAGGACTCAGTAACTGAGTGGATAACATGATGGCGTTTAAAGTGAAAGGTACTGGGTTCGAGTCTCGAAGTTATCATCAACTGTGTAATGTACGTACATCCATCTGATCTGTCCCAAATGAAACAAAACGCTTGTCAAACTGGATTCCACTGCTAGTCATTATCTATTTTTGCTTAAATAATATGGTTATACTGTTTTATTGAATGAAAGCTTTTGAATATACGGAATTGAGAGTAATCTGTTGAATATTTTGCTTTGGTACTACAAAACATTGTTTTTACTCATGACTACAATACTATTAGTATCTTGTTTCATTCATTCTAGATTTTGATTAGTTGCCATTG
>NW_017386072.1:372128-373588 GCF_000237925.1 Schistosoma mansoni
AGAACTTTTATTAATCTCTTGTAGAACATTGATATTAAAGTGGTAATTATCGTTTCATTATTTAAGACTTTGAGCTAGCTAACTACGATTTATACGGGATATCAGCTTCCTCAGGAATGCTTAAGACTTAGGTTCAATGGTTTATATTGTTTATCTCCATTCATTTAACAATAAGTGAATCGTTATATTCCATACTGACATTTTTCTGTATCCATCAATTATTATACATCAGTGTTATGCATAAACAGAATTTATAATTAAAGCAATTGAAAGTATACCAGTGGTGAATTGGCTTATCTATTTGAAAGCTCTTTAAGTAGAACATAAATAGACGGTATTTTTAAATTCGTTTAATCTTTAAAAAAAATAAGGTATGTATTTATTTTAATCAACATATCAAGTTAGGTCTGGAAGTGAGCAATACTTTAGTGCTGACAATGATCTAACATAGAGTAGCTAAAGATCCTCAGCTTGAGAGAGGGCTGGTTTTATAAGGATTTATTAGAAAAGCATTCACTGACAGATTGTATTCATGTACTAATAAATCCAAATACACGTAATAAAAGTTCTGAAGATACTGTACACAAGATGAATGTATCTTCAATAAGCATAGATCAATCTCTTCTATCGCCCCACCATGAGTATACGAACAACTAACCAGACACATGAATATCTTGACTAGTTTCAAACATTTATCAAAATAGGTAAGCACATACATTATTTATGTCGTATTGAAAAAGTATGTCGCATCTTATATGAAGCATGTATAAACAAACTAAACTGAAGTCAATTTATCTTGTTTGTGAATTATTGGTAGATTTTGGCACTTATACAAATATATAATGTGACTGAAACTAGGGAATTTGGAATAAAATTATTAATATTTATCTACAGATTGTAATTGAAAGAAAGAGATTTTAAATCTCACCTAGCATTCAAAATTAATTAGGATATGGATACTAAATTCCACAAAGGCATGTTCTAATACCCAATCAATTAAGTAAAGATTAACATCAATTGCCCTATATGATTCAGAGTCGTCCGAACAAATAATAGGTGGAATATTTTTAAAAATTACACTGATACATCAATCATAATAATATCATGTATGCATCTTTATACACATTATACAGTTTTGGGATGAGAGATGAAGAGTTCGTTACGATAGTTAGATACATTCAGACAGAAATGTGTAATATATGTATATGAAAGTGTATGGAATGTGAGTAGACTGCATACTTTTATTGAGTCGACTACTGTCTCTATCAGAATCGTCAATCACACTCGTTAATGAAAGTAGTCAGCCTTCAGTATTTATGAAAACATTAGTTGGCATCCTTTTGTAGTGAACAGAACACTGGTTGGGGGCAGTCGAATGTTTTTAAGCAAAAATTACAGACTATCTCAGTAAATTCTGAAAACCATACAATGGACAGTCAATTTGCAAATTAACAACCAAT
>NW_017386072.1:373788-475380 GCF_000237925.1 Schistosoma mansoni
AGCTCAGTGGTCTATCGGTTAAGGGCTTCGGCTCGAGACTGGTAGGTCCTGGGTTCGAATCTCGCGAGAGCGGGTTCGTGGATGCGCACTGTTGAGGAGTCCCATAATAGGACGAAACGGCCGTCCAGTGCTTCCAGGTTTTCCATGGTGGTCTAGCTTCAATTGACTCACGCTTTCAACTATAATAAATACTAAATCTCCATATAACCCCTTCTATAATTTATTTATTTATTTGAACATATAAATATTGGTACAAGGGAGGGGCACTAGATATATATGCGCCGCACAAATCTTATTTGATTTGTGTGAGGGTTGTGTTACTACTCAAGTGCCCAAACTAAACCAGGTGGTTTCCTTAAGGGGGCCACACCCGGAGCTTTCTATCTAAAGGTCTAATCCACAAGGCAGTGGAGGAAATGCAGTATCATGGTAGTCAGTGACCAACGATTGATTCATATGCCATTTGTTCCCTCAGGATACTGGAGCTCATGTGTACCATTAGTTTGGAATCAAAGTTTTCCAACTCCCCTAGGTGAATTTCCCGTGTCCACCAACCCGGTTAAAGCACCGCACTATCGCTTTTCATCCTCTCAATTTCGTAAACAACAGTAATGTCATGAGAATGCACTGAGTAGGATTTCCCTGACAGAGGCTATATACGCGTGTCCATGTGAGAGCATTTGGAGAGGGAGAGCGGACTCTATGCACTCTCGGCCATACCAAGGGCATTTCGGGGAAAAAAGAGAACATAATATGAAATATCCAAAGTCAAATAAACAACTCAAGGATAGATTTAACTGATTTTGTATTGATTGTTTAAATCTTCTTAATTAATATTTAAGATTGCAATTGATCAATCCCTTTTATATGTATATATGTACATCCTGTTTGCATTGCTTCGATATTACTTTAGAATATAAGTATTTTAAACGGAGATGGATAGTGGCTAGCAGAGGAATTCATGATTTTTGGATTAGTTCGCTAGTTACCATGAGATCTTTGCTTATAAACGATAATCGTTTTTTTATTTTAGGAATAATGTTACATAAGAATGTTGGAATAAATATCAGCTTTGTAAAAAATTAACAAATCCATGGATTACACTGAGTCTTAGATACAAGATTTCTTATCTTTTAAATTTGTTTGATTGAAATTAGAATTTCAAAAGCTTATAACCTTAACTTGTCTTGAGTTTAAAAAGAAAGGTAACTCAATATTATAGATAATGGTATTATACTGCTTTATTGATATGTGCGATAATTTAGTAAGATGAAAGATTAAAAGTATCTGAGTCATTTCATAGTTTTCAATAATTGTCTAATTAAAATCAATTCATCCAGTGGAGCAGAAGCCGCAGCAGCAGTAGGTCTCAATATACACAAAGGGAAAAGCAAGATTCTCCTATACAATGCAACATGCACCAATCGAATTACACTTGACAGAGAAGCTTTGGAGGATGTGGAAACCTTTACATATCTGGGTAGCATCATTGATAAACACGGTGGATTTGATGCAGATGTGAAGACACTGATCAACAATGCAAGAACAACATAATTACAACTGAAAAATATCTGGAACTCAGAACAATTGTCAACCAACACAAAGATCAGAATCTTCAATACAAGTGTCAAGACAGTTCTACTGTATGGGGCGGAGACTTGGAGAACTACAAAATACATCATCCATAAGATAAAAGTTTTTAATAACAGTTGTCTACGTAAAGTACTTCGGATCCGTTGGCCAAACACTATCAGCAACATTCTATTGCCGGAGAGAACAAACTAGATTCCATCCAGTGGAGGAAGAAATCAGGAAGAAGCAGTGAAAGTGGATAGGACACACATTGAGGACATCACCCAACTGCATCACAAGACAAGCTCCCAAATAGAACCCTGAAGGCCAAAGGAGAAGAGGAAGACCGAAGAACACATTACGCCGAGAAATGGAGAATGACATGAGAAGAATGAACAACAACTGGATAGAACTAGAAAGGAAGGTCCAGGACAGAGTGAGTTGGAGAATGCTGGTCGGAGACCTATGCTCATAAACATCTCCACTTTGTATTCATTCATATAAGAAACAAAGTGTATGTATATATTTAATATACACATATCTAGAATCAATTAATTTATTACTATCTACTTACTTCTTGTGCTAATTCTAACAAATCTTTAAGAAATCCTGATAATTCTTCATCTTCTATTGTACCATTTGCATCCTAATGTAATAAAATATGAACTATTATGAAATTTATTATTTATAAAAAAACTATTATATATTTAAATTCATTTGGTGTTGTTTACTTGTATCTTCCTATTGTTATATTGGACTGCAATTGATCAGTTTCTTGTTAGCATATAGGCATCCTGTGCGGACTGTCTCGATATTACCTGAAGTCATAAGCTTTATAAGCGAAGATGGATTCCACTGCTAGTATTATATATTTATTCTATTTTGTATATAAAAATCACCTATTGATATATGTTGATAAATATCATAAACAAAGTAAAGTAATTGCTTAGATCGACTTATGAACTCAACTGTGAAAATATTACAATTTTCATAAATGTCAATACTGATAATAATCATGTACTCACTAATGACTAGTTTTATGATAGATTTCTTGGAGTTCTAGTGAGAAACCGTGACCAGTGTAGTCCAGTTCGTGTCGGATGAGGAACAGTTATTCACTGAAGACAATGGATGAAAGATTGTGCAAGATCATAGATCGATTAAAGTTAGACATTAACACTATTGGTTAAAGGCTCAATGGTCTATGGGTTAGGCGTTAACGCATAAGAGTCCCACGTGGGGGTCATGAATGCTTACTCTTGTGGAGTTCCATACTAGAACGAAACGGCCGTCCAGTGCTTCGAAATTTTCAATGATGGTCTAACTTACATCAACTAATGAATTCAACTGTGAAAATACCATAATCTCCACCAATTTTCATCCTGTTAATTGCTTTACTTAGTAAAAATAAAACTTACTTATACTATACTAAGTATCATCATATATAATTTATTAATATACAAGAAACAAATGATATTCAAATGAACTAACAAGTATGAAGATATTACTTAGATTATGTTTAATTAAATATAATCATTCTTAACGAATTATCCACTTCAGATTAGATTTGTATTAAGAAATGTTTTTATAATTAGAAGGGGTTTTGTGGAGATTAACAGTAACACTGTTGGATTCCGAATCAGTGGTCTATCGGCTAAGTGCTTGCACGCGAGAATGATCGGTCCTGGGTTCGAATCTTGTGAGGTGGGATCGTGGATGCGCGCTGCTGAGGAGTCCCACAATAGCACGAAATGGCCGTCCAATAGGACGATTTAAGCCGTCCAGTTCTTCCAGGTTTTCCATGGTGGTCTAGCTTCAATGGATTCATGATTTCAACTATGAAAATATTTTTATGTTTAATTTAACTACAATCCTATAAATTGAGTGTAAATACCAATGAATGCTAGTTCATTGGTTTACAGGTTAAACGTTAATAAAGAGTCACGGATGGGTACCGATAACGAGTATCATAATGGGACGAGGCGGGCGTCCAGTGCTTTTTTGTTTTAAATGGTGCTCCAAAACTAATCAGTTCATGATTTCAATGTAAATGAATCTTGTAGAATGAGAATAACACAATAAAGTTGGTTATGATACTACTAAAATAATAAACGATATTATCAGTTAGTTAAAGGTAGTCGTTATAAAGCTTTGTATTCACGTTTCGTGCCTTCTGGTACTTGTTAAGAAGTTGTTTCTGCAGTATTTGTAGTTTCATCTCTCACCAAGACTTTCAAGATTACTAATAAAAAACAATATGATTTTATGATTTAAGAAAACTTTACAAAATCTAATATCAGATGACAAATTCACTGAGTAATAAAATTGTTTGGACATTCATTCCATACTCAGCTGTAAATAGAAGGGATCTCATAAAAGATTAAACCTTAAGATATTCATATCTGTTAATTATCAGAGCGATTATGTAGTTGAGATCATGAGTCAATTGAAGCTAGATCACCATGGAAAACCGGGAAGCACTGGACGGCCATTTGGTCCTAGAATGGGACTCCTCAGCAGTGACGCATGATCTCAACTATATAAAATTAATAAAATCTCCACAAAACCTCTTCTGAGAGTGATTATGTGTTGAGAAATTGTATAAAAATGATCAACAATGACATTATCATATATGAACTTTCGTCTAAATTAGAGCGAATAGTTTCACAGTATTTGGGGACCAAGTTGATGTAAGGCATTAAATAAGAAGAATATATACATGTAAAATCTCAGCGAATGAATTTGAAGTAAATCCAACCTTTTGCCTGGTAACCTAGTCCAAGCTTTTTAATGACATTATCATTAAGTTAGTAATCATAAGCCATGATTATCTAAATCCATTAATAACAACCATCTCAATGTAACAATATTATTCTCCATTTCTTATGAACTCAAATTAAAACAATGATCGTCACTAGTTAAAGAACGGTGGATTCGATGACTAAAATTAACAACAAACCCTTATCTAATAATGACTAGCGTTGAAGGATTTAATTTCTAGCGAGAATCCATGATAAATAGAGTTTAACAATGTCTAGAGTAAAACAAACGTCACCGACAACATTGAATAATTGTTACTCTATTTCATGAATAGATTAATGCTTGGAATGTTGACTGTTTGATTCCAACTTACTATTTCAAATTTATAATGTTTACCATGATATCTTTAATTTAAATTATAATTTAAAATTGTTAACAGGGTACAATACTCAGAGTATGTACATATACCAATAAGAGACTGACTGATTGCAGTCCTAAATATCAATGAGAAGATTTAAACAAATTATACTAAGGGTTCAGGAGGGTTCATAGAATATCACAGTTTAATTAAATGAATAAAATATTTTACTTACTAAATCATAAAGTGAAAATGCTCGATCAATATCAGCTGATGTAATTTTTGAAGCATTCTATAACAAAAAATAAATGTGAAGTAATTGGTCTCTTTGATGAATTTCGATAGTATTATGAAGATTATGAGGACTATTACTTACTTATTTCCTTACGCATGTTACCCCTCGTGGAGGAGCATAGGCCGCACACCAGCATTCTCCAACTAACTCTGTCCTGGGAGATCCTTTCCAGTTGTTTCCAGTTGTTATTCATCCTTTTCATATCTGCTTCTATTTTCCGGTGTAATGTGTTATTTGGCCTTCCACTTCTCCGCTTCCCTTCCGGATTCCAAGTTGAGGATTGCCTCGTGATGCAGTTTGGTGATTTCCTTAATGTATGTCCCGTCCACTTCCAACGCCTTTTCCTAATTTCCTCTTCAGCTGGAAGTTGGTTTGTGCTCTCCCATAAAACGCTTTTGCTGATAGTATCCGACCAGTGAATGTTGAGTATTTTGCGTAAACAACTGTTTATAAATACTTGTACCTTCTTGACAATGGATGTAGTAGTTCTTCACGTTTCAGCTCCGTACGGTAGGACTGTCTTGACGTTCGTATTGAAGATTTTCACTTTGAAGTTGGTTGGCAGTTGTTTTGAGTTGCATATGTTCTTCAATTGTAGGAATGCGGTCCTTGCTTTGCCAATCCTCGCCTTTACATCTGCACATGATCCTCCTTGTTCATCAGCGATGCTTCCAAGATACGTGAATTTTTCCACCTCTTCCAGAGTTTCTCCATCAAGTGTGATTGTTTGGTGTTCTCCGTGTTGTAATTAGGACTTTGTGGTATATATATTAGCATAATACATTTCGAACAATTTGAACACATATACTTATTAAGAACATTTATATCTGAGGAATAAAAGGACAACTAGACTAGAAACGAAGTATAAGAGGAAACAAGGATAATAAAGAAAATAATTTGAAACCTCATCACATCTGGATAATAAGTTAACATTACCAGGGTAGGTTTAATGTGAGAACAAATTGTTTTTATATACACAAAGGGGGTTTGAATTTTTGTATGGCTAAGGCTTCAATAAACCTTAGTATACGCCCTTTTACATTTTTGTGCAACACCGCAAATGCCGTGTGAAGATCAATCTTATAACCTGTTTCAACTATGTGTTTGGCAATATAGGATAATGGATGTTTATCATCATACAATTCAATGTTATTTACAGGTTGATTAACAGTTAAAGCTTTGCTTACTGTTCTTCTGCTAATAAGTTATATGACTAAATAATATTCCAACTAATTCCGCCTGTAGCTCCTCTGAAGGATACTGCCGGTCCCAAGGGTGGATAAAAGAAGAGGGTTGGGCACGGGGTTAGCGACTCCATCCCTTAGAAAACTAACTCACTAAAAAAACGCTAAGCAGAAAAAATTATTCAATATTCCAACTGATTTAACAGTGTAGTATTAGTAATGTAGTGTGTACTACTTATATCAACCTAAGTAGTATATAACCATAGTCAGGTATAGAATATCTGACAGTAAAAGATTGAGAAGATCGAGATGGAAAGAACGGGAACAAAAAGTAATTAGTATCGAAATACAGGAACAACAAAGTCTATGACAATTCATGGACATTTTACAAATGAAGTATTGGAGTATGATTTTTTTATTTCATAAAGTCACTCTGTAATTTTATGCTAAATACGGTCGCTTGTCTTTAGTTATGTTCGCATTCACTACAGTAGTACTAGTAGTAGTATACTTTGAATACTTTGAATAAGTAATATATTAATTCTATTATTTTAATTATCAGAAGGGGTTTTGTGGAGATTTTTAGTATTTTCATAGTTGAAACCCCTTCTGATAATTAATATAATCATATGCTCACTAGTGACTGACCGAGAAGTACACCCAGGAGTTCTAGTGAGAAGCAGTGACCAGTGGAGTTCAAACCACGTCCGTTGTGAGATAGGAACTCACTGAAGACTATTGGTGAACGGTTGCTCAACTTTGTGGATTGATAGAAGTTAGACATTAACACCGGTTGGATGCCAGCCGGCTCAGTGGTCTATCGGTTAAGGGCTCTGGATCGAGACTGGTAGGTCCTGGGTTCGAATCTCACGAGTGCGGGTGCACACTACTGAGGAGTCTCATAATAGGACGAAACGGCCGTCCAGTGTTTCCAGGTTTTCCATGGTGGTCTAGCTTCAATTGACTCACGCTTTCAACTATGAAAATTCTATTACTCTTTATATTAAAAAAAAAAGAATTATATACTTATTATACTACTTATAAATCCTTTATATTAACATGAAAGAAATTTCTATATGTTTATTCAACAATTTAAATAGATTAAAATTATAATTTATCATTTATTCGTTATACTACTCATTTCATCTTAGTTACTATATCGGCTTATGTCAATATGAAGTTAATTTTATTGAAATGACCATCATTTAATGATCAATAAGTAGTCTATTTAAATAAATCAAAAAAAACAAAAACAAAAACAAAACAAAAACAAACGTATCTTGATTTACATTAGTATTAAGATATATCATTAGAATTTATTGACATTACCTTAAAAATTGGTCTACATAAATAGTTCTCCTTAACAGGAAGTAATCTGAAAGAGTTAGAATGATGGAGAATATAAGTTAATAAATCATAAATAAACATTGTCAGTCTTAATGACATCTTGATACATATTGTGGTAAGTAGGAAAGTATACTCTACTTAATAATAATAATAAGAAATTATAATTAGGGTAAGCTTCTACATGAATCATCTACGTGAGCTAGTAAGTACTGTAGTGTAATCTACTTATATCCATATAAGTAGTGTATGGTAATGGTCAGACATAGAATGTATTTTGGCAGAAGATCGATAAGGAACGAACAGGAATAAAGCGCAATCGGTACAAAAATGCATGAACAATAATAATCAGAGAAGACAGATTGATATTTGCAGAAGGAACAATCAAGATTGAGACAATTGATTGTTCGAGTCTAATAGCTTAATGACGTAGTTGTAAGTTGATCACTAGAGTTCAATAGGTAGTTTTTTTTATCCGAAAAAATACAACTCATTACTTTCTTCATTCAAGGTATACCTGTAGTATCAGTTCAGATGTTAAGCCCATATACTTTATTCTAGCTACTGGCCAAGCTAATTCACCTTTACATTATGAGTCATATTTTGATCTTGTTCATCATTCGCTTATTAACTTTGAGCACTTTTTATATGAGCGTATATTTGTGCATACTTCGTATATTATTCATCGCATGTCTATCATTCATTTTTGTTTGACTATAAATTTTGATTAACGCTTGCTTGAAATGAGTTGACTTCCCCGCCATCTCCAATACTCATTATTTTCGCTTCGCTCTCGAGTTGGCTTACCAGCCATCTCCAATGCATCTTATTTATGCTTCGCTCGCTAACATTTCCTCATGTGCTAACAGCTTTCTGGCCTTCATTATTTGTCAATAAAAATGTAGTTGCCGCTTCCCTTTGCCCTCTGATATTATGCACCGTTAAGACTTGTATTATAACGGTTATCAAGGTGAACTATTAACGAAGCACAGCACTACATATTGATAATCCCGACATTTGAACACGTAACATATTTGGCGATCCCGACCTGCGAACACACAACATACCCTTTTTTTAGTTCGTAATAATTAAAGAATACATACTGATAAAACTAAGTCTATTATTTCACTACAAAAGGAATGATACTACTTAGAAGAGGTAAGATTATATATTTTCAAACGATATGATTTATAAATTGTTTTCACTGAATTCCTGTATCATTGGTTGTCAGTAATATCAAATGAAAGGTGAAAATAAAGTTGGTAAACAAAATTTAGATTATTATTATTATTATAAGAGACAAGATTATTGACGTAATACAGACCATAGACCTACCAATCTTATAAGCATAGGTTTGACTTTTATCAAATAGTTTATCGAAAGGTATGATAACTACAATGTTATCTGAGTCTCAGAACAGTAAATGTTACATAACAACCGTAAACTTTGTACTAAATATTTTGTTAGCTAGAATTCTATAATAAATGATTGTTTATATTATTGTTTAAGGCTTTCGTTTACTAGAAGGTTGCTTTATATGTTTAGTTTCCGTAGTAGAATAAAATGGCATTAATATTACCATTTTATGAAGAAAAAGAAAGTTGTTCGTGACGAAAATATTGATTACTTCTTGATAGAATTGATGTTATTTTGAAAAAAAAAATGTTTAGCCATCGTATGGTGTGTGTTACTGATGTCGATAGATATAAGTAGTATATAACATAAATCACAAGTCAAATGTCTAAAGGTAAAAGTTTAAGAAAATTGAAGAATGATTGGTGTGGAAACAAAAGAACAATCAAGTCTGAGACCATTAACTGATATATGCAAAAGGAACAGTCAAGTTTGAGACAACTGATTAACAATTTGCAAATGAATTAATTATTGTATAATTCTCAGATTTTACTAAAACGTTCTGTAATTCTGTGTCCGAGTACATTCGATTGTCCCCATTTGTATTCTTATTCACTAAGTTTTCACCTGTATGTACCTTTCTGTATTTCTAAATGCTATTTATGCAATCTCATCAGGAGTTCATTAAGTCAGATCATTATTATTATATATCTATATTCCATAAGATTTAATATTTAATTGAAACAAAACTTACCGTGCCATCTCACTGAGTTGAAGTTTACCATCTTTATTTTGATCGAATAACTGAAGCTTTACAAAAGATGAAATGAAAAGATTAATAAACAACTTCAGGACAATTTGAAACAAACAAACCCTTTCTACAATTATTAAACAATTATGAAGATTTCTATAATGTTTCATGTGTCATCATGTTAGAGTGTTTTGTCTAAGTTTTTTATAATCGATCACCTTGATAACCACTAGCATATAAATCTCCAATCGTATTTGAATTCACAAGGCAATAAGAAGAAGTGATTATAGTTTACATGTGGATTGTACAAACAACAAAGATACAATCATATCGAGAGAATTGGAGCACAGGCTAATATGTCTAAGAGCAAGCGAATACAAAAGTGAATTTATAGTCAAATCGAATAATGGTGTAGCGAGTCAAGGCAAAGTTTATTATTAGTAGGATTCCAGTACATATATACATGAAGAAGAGAATGATTGATCGAGTAATATCAAAACGATTAACATTTAAGCTCGAGAGTGATATATGTGTAAGCTGTTATATGTGATCAAGAGTATACCGTCTATACTGACATGATAATGATGATAAAAATACGAAGAAATAGACAAATTTTGTTATTGTTTGAATAACATTGTTTGTCAAATATGTTAATAAAAGGGTATGACAAAAATTAACCGTAATCAAAATTAATCGTAGGAGTGTAGCCACTTTTTGTCTTGATCATGTATAAATGTTATTTTCTATTTTATGATGTGATGTGGTCTCATTGGTTTGCATATAAATCTAGTATGTTTGAAATATATGATTTCATATCACGGAGGCTGGGATTGGTGTTCCGGATTCAATAGGCAGGGTTAGTAAGTTAGAAATATCGATAAGGACTCCAGACTGTTCGTACAGGTTTGTGCGTCATTGGTCCAGTCGACAGTTCACTATTCTCTAAGTGATGATATCATTACGTTATATATTAATAGGTCACAAAGCGACAAGTTATAACACTTTTTAGTGGTTTGCTTATGTTGTAAATGTCAAGACGTAGTTCCATGTCTCAGTATGTTTAGTTAGTTAGATCTATGAGTGAACATTTTTAATTTTTTATCGATTGAATAATGTAAACTTAATCTGAGTTAATTTTATTAGCATTCGATGTTGTTTATCAATTTGTTGGATAATTCAATTAATCAGAAAACATGATTTTCAAAAAAACATTATACCTTAGTGATCTAATTGAAGCCTAAATTTAGAGATTAAATGATGAATTTTTAATTTATTTCAGCTAATTCATATGTTTTATATAGTTGAGATCATGAATCAATTGAAGCTAGACCACCAGGGAAAACCTGGAAGCACTGGACGGCCATTTCGCCCGATTGTGGGACTCCTCAGCAGTGTGCATCCACGATCCTTCCTCGCGAGATTCCAACCCAGGACCTATCAGTCTCGCACGCGAGCACCTAACCGATAGACCATTGAACCGGCATCCAACTCTGGTAATGTCTAACCTCAACCAATCCATCCAGTGCTTCCAGGTTTTCCATGGTGGTCTAACTTCAATTGACTCATGTTCTCAACTCTATAAAATTACTAACATCTCCACAAAACCCCCTTCTGATAATTCATATGTGATTACCCTTGTATGTTTTGTAATTGGAAAATCCTTTCAAACTTTTAGATCATTTGATGAAGGCTTTTTATTCTAATAGTCAAAATGTTTGAATTCAATACGTCTGTGATGACTATACAATGTTCGTGAAATTAATTGTTCGATTTTTTAACTGAAGACTGTTGGTACAGAGCATGAAGTTGTAACCTTTGATCGTTTGTTTGATTATGAGTGTGCATTATTGACTGGTCTCATAACAAAGGTACATGAGAACTATCATACTCTGTGATTTTCAATAGTTGATATCAGTTCCTGATTAAAACTAATTTCTACTTGAACAGTCTTCACAAACTATGTATTATTAGTTCTTTATTTATTTATTTGAACACATAAACATTGGTACTAGTAGGAACCAAATATATATGCAACTCACGAATCATTTGATTAGTGTGAGGGCTGGAATACTGTCCGGCTGCCAAAACCGAAGCAGATGGTCTTTTTAGGGAGCCATACCTCAAGTCCTTAATCTAGAGGTCTAATCCATAAGGCAGCGGAACAACGTTAGGAGATGCAGTTGCATGGTGGTCGGTGACGAACAACAGGTTCATACACCATTTGTTCCTTCAGAATCCTGGAGCCCACGTGCACGATTGTTTTGAAATCAGGGTTATCCAACTCCTTTAGTTGGATCCTCCATATCCACCAACCTAGTTAAAGCGTCGAACATTTGGTTTTCATTCTCTCAATTTCGTAAAATACACCCCTATCATGAGAAAGTAGTTAGTTCTAATTACCTCTAAAAGATGTGATTTGTATGATTTGATATTTAGACAATAACACCATTTGATACCGGTACAGTGGTCTAGTGGTTAAGTGCTCGTGCGCGAAACTGATAGGTCCTTAATTCGAATTTCGCGAGGTGGGATCGTGGATGCGCACTACTGAGGAGTCCCACAATAAGACGATTTGGCCGTCAAGCAGTGCTTCCAGGTTTTCCATGGTGGTTTAGTTTCAATTGATTCATGATCTCAACTATCAAGATTTACATATTTGTACTTTAATTTTACATTCATTTCATATAAAAGATGTATTTTTTTAACAGAAAATATCAAGCAATAGAAAAAAGAACTTACAATGGATGAAGTATACTCGATTAACTTGGCTTCTTCAATATTAGTTTCCGGTTTTGCTTCTTTCAGTAAGTGTAGAAGGAATGACTGTAGAATATAAAACCAGTATTTATTACAGGTTAAATAGAATTTTACTTTTAAGTGAATATGGAATCATTCTCAGTATAATATATAATAAATCTAATGAATTAAGTACACTATTATTCAAGCGTTAAAATATATCACTCGCATTTCCTTCAAAGTAGTCGCCGTTACTTATCATATTTTTTTATCTGCTCTGGGTAGTCTTCTTTTGTTCTGTTGTTTATACAGTTTTTGTTTTCAGAACTGATCCAAGAATGTGAAGGAATATCATTCGGATAAGTCTAGCAAGTTAGAAGTATGATCAAATAAGCCGATAGAATTAACGGTTAAAAACGAGAAGATTCTTAATGAAAAATAGGCTGACGCACTGTAACAGTGCATTAGACGCTCATTAATACCATCAGGATTCAGTCACATATGACGCACATTACCTTATGATATTCATGGTTCATTATTATGAAATAAATTTAAGGAGTTTGAGTATTTGTATTAAAGTAGTCAAGTAAGTCAAGAGATCCCACAGTTTAGCGAACACTTACTATATAGTCATGCTATCGAAATACTTTTCATTTGAATGTAGTAACAATTAGGATAAGTGAATATTCAGATCATAAACTCATGATAAGACAATGGTAGTAGTTAGTAAACATGAAGTATATTTAAATATCAATATTAACCTTGGAGAATAAAAGCTTTTTAGCTTTTCCGGTATAAAACGCTGTACAATGATGAGTGTTTGGAATTTTTCTATGCCTTTAAGATGATGATTATGTCCTCAATTTTTCATTAGTATTCATCTATGATATAACAAGTTGTGAAATGCAATTTTTTTTCTTGCCTTTTAGTAAACTAAGCGAGACTGATAGGTCTTGGATTTGAATCTTACGAGGCGGGATCGTGGATGCGGACTGCTGAGAAGTTCCACACTAGGACAAAACGGCCGTTCAGTGGTTCCAGGTTTTCTCTTTGAACCTTCTACCCCCAACTATTTCAAGTCTGTTTCTATGATCCTCTTAAATTCAACATTTTATATTATCATGCTGAGCCATCCTTTCCCAATGATAGTTGCCTCATCTATCTTCATGATGAATATTTAAGCCATTAATCCAGGTTTTCCATGGTGGTCTAGCTTCAATTAACTCATGAATTCAACTCTATAAAATTACTAAAATCTCCACAAAACCTCTTCTAAAAATTCTAGATGAGACTAGAATTTATGGATGAACCAATCAGATTTAGATTAACAGGTCATAGTTTTTGGCGTGAAATTCATTCATCCATTTCGCTAAATAGAGTTATGGCATTATAACTGATATCAGTTCGCAATGAGAATCTCCTAACCCTAACCATCAATTATAAATCACAATCTTCATTCCTCACACTGGTTTATAACCCTTATTTGATGTTAGTAAGTAGGTGAAAACTTTCAAGGTCAGTCTGGTGTCGCTCAATGGTCATCCATAAATTATAGCCTTCACAAATTATATTTCTTTCATAGAGAATAATGAACTATGAGAACATGATGTATAAAGTAATCTACCATTGTATACATGTAATTAAATGTTTTCAAGTCAGGAGAATCAAGTTGCTTATAAAAAAGTATACTCTTATGTAGTCTAAGTAAATGACAGAGTTTCTAGTTATTCACATGATATATACTACTTTGGATGACATTAGTAGTAACAAAAGATTAATATGAGGATAAAAATCTAGGTAGATAGGCTACTAGGTCTCACATGCTAGCTATTTGTCTGTCTAAGAAAATATGAGTATCAACTAACACCTGTACAGGTCCTTCGTGATGTTGACAACACATAGAAGACACACTAACATATGAGTTGTTGAAGACATAATGATCGATAAAAACGAACAAAAATGTAGATGATGTGTGACTAGGCATGTAACACTATATACTTCTTGAGTCGTTAAAATCATTATTTAATCATAAATGTCTCGTATAAGATCATTTAAAACATGTGTTTCCACATATGATGTATGTTATTTTCAATGCTATTGTCACATAGAACATAACTAGAGTTTTTCATTTCAGAAATGTTCCACAAGTAGCATACAATTGTTATATGAATGAAGGGTAAAACTTCAGGTTTTTTCACGGTGTTCTAGCTTCTATTGACTCATGATCTCAACTCCATAAAATTACTAAAATCTCCACAAAACCCCTTCGGATAATGATCATGTGCTCACTAGTGACTGACTCCATGAGGTATCTCCTGGAGTTCTAGTGAGAAGCAGTAGCCAGTGGATTTCAACCAGGTGTGTTGGCAGATATCAACTCACTGAAGACAATGGTCAATGGATACTCAATTTCATGGACTGGTTGAAGTTAGACATTAACACCGTTGGATGCCGGTTCAGTGGTCTAGTGGTTAAGCGCTCGCACGTGAGACTGATAGATCGTGGGTTGGAATCTCGCGAGGCAGGGTCGTGGATGCACAATGCTGAGGAGTCCCACGATAGGACGAAACAGCCGTCAAGCAGTGCTTGCAGGTTTTCCATGGTGGTCTAACTTCAATTGACTCATGATTTCAACTATATAAAATTACTAAAATCTCCACAAAACCCATTTCTGATATTTATTTGTATTCACCGGAAATGTACTGAGTAAATATTTTGAAAATAATTTCATCTTTAACAATTAATTGAATGAATAATAAGTTACTATATTGGATTTTCGGTTGCCGTCTAAGTGGTCAAAAGTTTAAGCATTTGAGCGTGAAACCGAAGGTCCTGGGTTCGAATCCCTGGTACGTAGTCGTGAACGCATACTGATGAGGGTTCTTGTACTGGGTGGAAACGGCCATTCAGTGCTTTCAGGTTTTCAATGGTATTCTAGCTTACATAAACTTATGAATTCAACTATTAAAACATAGTTATCACTTACTTTCAATTCATCAGCCTCAATATATCCACTTCTATCTTTATCAAAACGTTTCCACACCTGTAAAAAGGATGTGAGATATGTAAATTCATGTAAACATAACAGAGTGATAATTACACTCAAAAACGTTTCTTTTTGGATATGACAGGTTGAAAATCATAATTAATAACTAGGTTCTTTTAAAAACATTTATTCAGTATGGATTTGTTGATTTAATGCGATAAACAACAAAGAACTGTTCAGGCTTTAAACTTTAGGGGCTGGTGCTATGTCAAGCTCATGTAAGTTATTCTAAGCTTTGGACAGATCAGTCTATTCATTATTCTCAAATCAAAATCTTATCCTGTTACTTATTTTCTTATTGATCCTGACTGCTTTTTATATGATCGTATGTGTGCTAATTACTTACCTTACTTAATATATGTAAGATAGTTGCTACAACCATTTGAATATGGCTCAGTGGTATACAAGTCAGGTGTTCATACACGGGACTAAACATCACAGGTTACATCCTCTATGAAAGATTCATGCATCTTCAGTAACCAGGAATCCTATACTACAACAAAATCGATATCCAGTTAAATCTGATTTCGAATGGTGGTCAAGTGAACATTGATTAGTGATGTAAACAATGATAATTTATTCAATTCTCACAAATCCCTATATTGAATCTTTCATCCTCAACTGATTTCACATAATGAATCACTAAACATTAGATGAAACTATTCCATCTTAATGTATGTATGAAATATAATTGTGAATATGGAGAGAAATGAACTAGTTTGCAATAAAATGAAGTCAGTCATTCGTAGTGTAATTGAGTCATCATTGTATACTATCGAGTAACATTATGTTGTTCAGCAAAGACTGATGACATTCAAATCAATGATGTAATGAATATGGAATACGGTTAACTGAAATAATCTAATTGTATATTAATGAGTCAACCACTAGAAGAAATAGGAAGGGTGAGAGTAGGCAGCCTTGTTCGACTTCTTTCCTCACTCGGAATGAGTCTGTCAGCTGTCCTCGTTGCATGACTCTGCACTGTAGTGCGTCGTTTGAATTCCGGATGATGTTGACGATTTTTTCAGGTACTCCATCGTGTCGAAGAAGTTTCCATAATGTTCTCCAGTTTAGACTTTCAAAATCCTTCTCATCGTCAGTGAAGTTGATGTATAGTGACGAATTCCACTCATCTGATTGTTCCACGATGATCTGTAGTGTCGCAATTTGGTCTGTGATGAGATGATATTGATTACTAGCATATACTCATTTAGAGTCTACTCATGTGTTAAGTGTTGAATGTTTTGTTGATAAGATGATTGATTGGACATGAATTTTTTTTTTGTATCTATGCATAAAAGAATAAATTATTTCTCTGATTTAACTAATCTTTAAATTTTATGACTTTAGAAAAAAAATCAATAAAATTCATTAGAAACAAAAAAAAATTAAAAAAAAAAGATCGATATACCTGATATCAATGGAAGTGATTATGAAAAAAACAAAAAAAAGAAAAAAAATTTTTTTCTTCTGAACAATTTTAAAAATGAAAATTTTTTTAAGAAAAAAAATTAAAAATTCAATTTTTTTTTGAAAAAGTTTTTCATCCATAAATAATCATCCTAGTGATTAATAATTATTTAATTTTTTTTTTAAAAAAAAAATAAAGAAAAACATTTTCATTTGACTGATTGGTTTAAGGTTAAAGAATTAACAATAATTTGATTTTTTTTTTTAAAAAAAAATTATTTTTGGTGTGTTCATTATAAATGTGATAGATAGAAGTTTTAACTAGTAGATCTTTTGATTATTATAAGCAAAGATGGATAGTGACTAGTAGTGAAATCCAGTTTGACACACGTTTTGTCTTATTTGGGATTCGTCAATTGGATGTACTTGAATCTCAGAGTTGATGTTCACTCTGAGACTCGAACCCAGTACTTTTCTCTTCAAACGCGATAGCGTTATCCCCTTAGCTATTGAGTCCTGATAGCCACCTGCTTGTGCAGTGAGGTAAAGTTTAAATTCACTTAGTATTGTTTGTTTGAATCTTCACATTGATGTTTAGGATTGCAAGTGGTTATCAGGACTCAGTAACTGAGCGGATAACGCGATGGCGTTTGAAGCGTAAGGTACTGGGTTCAAGTCCCAGAATGAACATCAACTCTGAGACGCAGGTACATCCAACGGACGAGTCCACTGCTTGCGACTGTCCATCTTTGCTTATAATGCTTGTGAAATAATTCTATATCGAGGCAATACACACAGTATGCACATATGGTTAATAAGAGACTGACCAGTTGCAGTCCTAAAAAAACATCAATGGGAAGATTCAAACAAGCAATAATAAATGAATTCGATATTTGATTATATTTTTGAATAAGATCATGAATAGATGAATGTTGGATTATCATTGAAAATCTGAAAGCATTGAATAGACGTTTCGTTTTAGTATAGGATTCTTCAGCCGTGAACGTCCACGATTACACAAGAGGGATTTGAAAAAGAATATGGTAGTTATTTATTGATTATTTTAGATAATTACTGTGCTATACCATAAAGTGATTGAATGGTTTTGAAGTTATTTTGTTTATTTTAAAATTCAGATGTCCTTGATTCAGTATCTCAGCCTTCATACAACTCAAATGACTTGTATGACGAAGATCTTTTTGGTACCTCATGGTACCAATGTTTATGTATATATATATATAAATAAATAACAGTCTTAAATGAAACTAAAAACAACTTTCTCTCTCTCTTTCTTCTTCTATTTATCTCTCCGTTTATAAACAGTATCCAACTTGATATCATTATGTAATGAAGAATAGTTCAGAGATTTTCTATTTAAATATTTTTTTAATTGGTGAGGTTTTACATACTCATGACAGTATATAATTTCTTCAAATGTTACTTATTAGAAGACAGTCTTATATTATAATTATATGGGAGTATAATTGATAGAAGTTGCAAAGTAGATTCTGATTAATATATTTGTTTTTATTATCAGAATAGGGATTTGTAGAGAATGTAGTAATTTTAATAGTTTAATTTGTGAGTCAATGTAACCTAGATCACCACTGAAAACCTGGAAGCACTAGACGAGCGTTTCGTCCTAGTGTGGGACCCCTCATCAGTGCACATCCACGATTTTGAACATGAGACACTAAACCACGACCTTCGGTCTCGCGCACTAACGCTTAACCTCTAGGCTACTTCAGTCGATCGATGATCTTGCTCAACCCTTTGTCCATTGTCTGAGCTGGATAGCTGTCTCACACTCTACACGGATTGAACTCCACTGGTAACGGTTTCTCACTAGAACTACAGGAGATCTATCTTGAAATTAGTCACTGATGAACACATGATTATTATGATCAAAATAGGGTTTAAGGAGATCGTAGTAATTTTTTAGTTGAATTCATGAATTGATCTAAGCTAGACCATCATTCAAACCTGGAAGTACTGGACACCGTTTCATTCTAGTATGGGATTCCTCAGTGGTGCGCACTCACGATCCCTCATGCAAGACTTGAACTCATGACCTTTGGTCTCATGATCTCAATTGAAAACTCAACAATCACCAAAATCATATAGTGATGCTTTTCAGATTGCTGAAAATGAAATAAGTGTTCTCTGTCATGTATTGAATAAGAAATATTCGTTGTTTTTTTTTGACTACTTAACATGAAAAAGAGTGACTTAATAGTTGGGCAGTAAGGTGTTTCAAAATTTACTCAAGTATTTTTATAATATCAGTTATTCATATTTGATGAAACTTATATGACAGAAATAAACCGATTCAAAGTTAAATTATTTGTATACAGTAGCTTTATGTGCACAATAGTTAGATGAATATGTAGGTCATGATTGAATAAGATTTAGTATTTCTATGGTTGAAAGCATAAGTCGATTGAAGCTAGACAACCACGGAAAATCTGGAAGCACAGAACGGCCAAATCGTACTACTATGGAACTCCTCAACAGTGCGCATCCATGACCTCGCCTCGTGAGATTGGAACCCAGGACCTACTAGTCTCGCGTTGGATGCCGGCTCAGTGGTCTATCGGTTAAGTGCTCCGACTCATGCTATCAACTATGCAAAAGAAGATTGTCTTTAAATGTATTTTGAAGTGTAAAGAGATTTATTTAAACATCAACTGAGCAAAGTAACAAATAGATTTAGTAAGTTATATCAAATTAACCATTTAGGAACAGTTTTAGGTATATCAGAATACGAAGCGAATCAATGTAATTAAATTAATAGATTTTTAAATATAAGAGAAATGAATTTATTATGTAAATGAATGTCTCTACTTTTGTTAAGTTGTTTGAGCCAGATGCTTTTATTGGAGACTTCTCATTGTCATTCTGCATAACGTTATCAGAGCTCACTTCATGGGCTAGTATTCAGTTATTTTTTTATTTGACTTGACTGACATCTTTTGTTGACCACGAACCAGGTTTTTGATTGAGCTTTTTCAAACTGGTCGATAGACTATGTGTCATGTTTATAGAAATTCTCTGACATTCATGGAATTTCATCGATTTGTAGTTTCTTGTTTCCCCAGTTGGATTCATTTACGTAGTTGTTTACATAAAATAATATCAATGACGACACATAGTATTATTTCATTGATAGTTTGTGTTCATGTATTTATAAGAGAAGAGTGTGACCATTTTGTCCAAAGTAGGGGGTTGCTCATAACTATGGTTATATAAAAGCTGTAGCTCAATGTTCACTGACGGAAAAAACCGATTTTTTCTAGAGATATAGATGTTTGTTTACGGGGTGATGCAGGTTAGAATTCAAAAGGGAGAATTGGTTCCTTCATATTACAGGTATGCTTGTCAAATCTATCCAAACTAACATAAAACCTAAAACTAGGGTTTTCTGTCTATCACCTTCAACCACTTCAAATCTCATATCCTATTTAACAATGCTATCTCTATAACTAAAAGATAAAGTGTAAATAGTGTTTTGGCAATGAAATAAAAGAATATTTAATCACAAGACATCATCACTATCATAGACAGATCTCTTCATTAAGTTTTATTAATTACACAGAGAAAAATTAACCAGATCACGAAGTCAAGTATGGAAATCAACAAAAGGATCACCCTACCATATATAAAAGGTATATCGGAAACTACAACGAGGCTGCTGAAAACCTTCGGAATAGGCGTTTCCCACAAACCAACAAAATCCCTCCATTCAGTCTTATGCAAACCAGAGAATGAAATGACACAAGAAGACAAACCAAACATTATCTACAAAATAAATTATGCCAACTGCGACAAACACTACATCGGGCAAAGCGGATGCCTTCTTCATCTTCGCCTGCATGAACATCAATTAGCAGTCAAACGCCACGACATTTCTTCACTCATATCAATACATGTGGACAATCACAGACACATATTCGACTGGAAAAATGTGGAGATTTTGGACAGAGGAAATTCCAAAAACACCAGAGAATTTTTAGAAGCTTGGCACTCAGGTCAATCAGCAATAAACAAGCACATTGAAATCAATTCAATTTACCAACCAATCAGGAAAATTATGCAGAAACATAGGAGCAAAAATCCAACCAATGGGAGGTACGACCAAAACAAAGAAATAAACAATGATAGATTTAAGGTCAATAAAAATCATTCAACATCAAGGTGCACAGGACAAGCTGTGAATCATATGTGGAGAAATTCAAACACTTCACTTCTACCTGAAGTCTGTGCTGATGATGTCGTTCAGAAGGACAATGAAAGCTTCACGACCAAACCATCAAAATCACCCACCTGAGCTACAAATCTCCGCCAGATCATTTTGAATTCGCAATATTTCACGAGGCTATCAATAGATAAACAATTCATCTTATGATATTCAATTGACACTTGTTTTTTTAATCATGATAAGTAGGAATAATGTATGAAAATTATCGATTATGTAATACTTACTCTCATAAATTCAACACTTGAATCTAACGGATTATCCCGATGAAATAGCAGAATGAAATTTTCTTCAGTTGGTAGTATTTTAGCCATCTACATTACAGAAGGTAGTAAAATGAAATCGTAGATAATTATTAGAAAAAGTTGAATTACAATTAACTTTTCGTTCATTTAACTGTTACAGTCGGTGAATAGTACCCAAGTATCTCAGAAAGAACAATAATCCAAAAACATCACGTGTTCCGTTCTCCATGAAGGAGTCGTGCATCTACAACAACCAGGAGTTCTATACTACAACAATCTATAAATAATTTTTAATGACTTTATTTATTTATTATTAAAATAAGTTTGATATTATTTTCGATCCTGTTGGAAAATAAGGTGATTGTAGTTATTTACTTATGTTTAAAATACATGCATACGGTTAATCAATTATTTCATGGTTCAGTCATGTTGATTGTAAGACATTTATCTACCACAGATAATGAGAGTTTGTTGTCCTGTATCGTGGTTTGATTGCATTTACATCTATGCACTATTAGATCAAGGCTCAGTGGTATACAGGTGAGGTGTTCATACACGTGACTATCCATCCTCTATGAAAGAGTCATATATCTGCAATAACCAGGAATCCCATTCTACAACAAAATCGATATCCACTTATATTTGATTTCGAACGGTGATTCAGTGAACATTGAATAGTGATGTAAACAATGACAATTCCCACAAATCTCTATACTGAATAATTCATCCTCAACTGATTTCACATAATGAATCACTAAACATTAGATGAAACTATTGTATCTTAATTTATGTATGAAATATAATTGTGAATATGGATGGAAGTGAACTAGTTTGCAATAAAATGAAGTCAGTCATTTGTAGTGTAATTGAGTCATCATTGTATACTATCGAGTTAGTTAGGATAGACTGATGACATTCAAATCAATGGTGAGATGAATATGGAATACGGTTAACTGAAATAATCTAATTGTATCCAATGAGTGTTGATGGAAACATTTAGTTTACTAGTGAATGTTGTGATCGAACTGTATTTAATACTGCGAACTGGATGAGATGGTATCGATTACTAGCTTGTAGTCGTTTAAAGTCTACTCATGTGTGAAGTGTTGAATGTTTTGTTTACAAGGTGACTGGACATAAGTTTATTCATATCTATGCGCGAGACGTGGATAATTACTTATTTTCGCCTGTTACCCTTTTTGGTGGAGCATAGGCAGCTCACCAGCATTCTCCATTCAATCCCGTCCTGGGCAATCCATTCCAGTTGTTTCCAGTTGCTAATCATCCTTTTCATATCTGCTTCTAATTTCTGACTCAATGTGTTCTTTGCTCTTCCTCTTTTCCGTTCCCCTTCAGGATTCCAAGTTCGCGCTTACCTTGTGATTCAGTTTGATGATTTCGCCGATGTATGTCATATCCACTTCCAACGTGTTTTCTTAATTTCCTCTTTAGATGGAAGTTGGTTTGTTCTCTCTCACAGTAGGCTGTTGTTAATGGTATCCGGTTAACGGATATTGACTGTCTTGCGTTGACAACTGTTATTAAGTTCTTGTACCTTCTTGATGATAGTTGCATTAGTTCTTCAAGTTTCAGCTTCGTACATTAGAACTGTATTGACGTACGTAATGACTATTCTAACTTTGATATTGTTTGACAGTTGTTTTGAGTCCCATATGTTCTTTAACTGTAAGAATGCTGCCCTTACTTGCTAATCCTTGCATTTATCTCTGCATCAGATCCTCCTTGTTCATCGATGATACTGCCCAGGTACGTGAAAGATTCCACCTCTTACAGAGTTTCGCCATCAAGTGTGGTTTGTGTTGGTGTTCTTTGTGTTATATTTGAGGATCTTACTTTTCCGTTTGTGTATGCTGCGGCCTACTGATGCAGAGGCTACTGCTACACTAGTTTTCTAAACCAGCATTTGTTCGTGTGTACGGGTTAAAAGGGTCAGGTCATCTGAGAATTACAAATCTTTTAGTTGATTCTGAGCTGTCCATTGTATTTCGTGTTTACTCCTCAGGTATAGAGGTCTTCATATTGCAGTCAACCAGTAGAAGAAAGAGGAAGAGGGAGACTAGACAGCCGTTTCTGACTCCGGTTCTCACTTGGAATGAGTCTGTCAGCTGTTCTACATCCGCAAATTTGCACTGTAAGTCATCGTATGAATTCCGGATGATATTGACGATCTTCACAGCTACTCACCATACAGTATCGAAGAAGTTTCTATAATTTTCTCTTATCCACGCTGTCGAATGTTTTCTCATATTCAATGAAGTTGATATACAGTGACGAGTTCCATTCAATTGATTGTTCAATGATGATCCGTAGTGTCGCAATTCGGTCTGTGCACAAGCGATCTTCACGGAATCTGGTCTTTTGATCTCAAAGCTAGACGTCTACTGAATCCTTCATCCGATTCAGCAATACTCTATTGAAATTTTTTCCTGGCACCAATATTAGTGTAATTTCTTTGTAGTTCTCACATTTACTCAGATCTCCTTTCTTCGGTATCTTGATGAGGTATCCTTCTTTCCACCTCATCGACACTTGTTCCTCCTCCCAAACTTTATTGTTTCAGATGATATATTGTCAGGTCCTACCTCCTCCCCAATCTTGGTTTGTCTGATGATCATCCTGATTTCTTCAATCGTTGGTGGAGTGACATCTATGGGTAGGTCTGTGTTTGGTGCTTCGGTGTCCGGTGGATTCAGTGGAACTGTCATATTCAAGAGTTCCTCGAATTGTCCAAACCACCTGTTCCTCTATCCTTGAACTTCATTGATCGACTTACCTTCTTAGTTCTTTACTAGTCACTCTGGTTTATTATATTTCCCTGTCAATTTCTTCGTTGTGTCCTATAGCTGTTTCATATTTCCTTCTCTTGAAGCATTTTCCGCTGTCGTTGCTAGATCTTCCACGTATTCCTGTTTGTCAGCCCTAATACTCCTCTTCATTTGCTTGTTTGCTTCTGTGTAATCATCTTATGCCTTGACTTTCTCTGCTCTTGTTCGGCTATCGTTAATTGCTGTCTTATTGTTCCTCCTTTCTTGAATTTTGTTCAGGTTCTTATAGAGATCCATTTCTTATAATGTTGTTTGTTGCGGAACAGCACCTTCTTACATGTTGTAGTGCTTCTTTGATCGCTTTCTATTTGTCCTCCGTAGCAGTTTCTTCTTCTTTCAGTGGATTCCGTAAGGCTTGGAACCTGTTGTTGATAGTTATTTTGAATTGTTTGAGTTTGATTATATCTCGTAAGAAGGCTGTATTGAACCTTTCTACTGCCATTTGCCCAGATGTCTAGTATACAAGATATCGATGTTGGAATACATTACATTAAGTTGTCTTTATGATTTCTCGAGTGTGAAATTTTACCGATGTCTAGATTTTGTTATTATCACACCATGCAGTAATTAAAAATTCATATTTGTAGTTATACAAAAACCTTTTTTAATTTTAAGTTAAATTATCTCAATAGCTAATCTGTTGTGATAAGTCACATTTCTCATATATAAATATACTACTGATAACGCAAAGGATCATTTGAATACTTTATTAGAGGCTTTACTTGGATTCATTATTTTAGCTTATCATCATCATATGAATAATAACGGTAATTATAGTACTAATGACACATATTACAATAAATTTAAAAAAATTGTCCTATCTACGCTTATTTTTCCCGCGTTGTTTTCTATTTTCTTCCTGATTTTCATCGCTTTATTGTCAAATCATCTGATTACGGCTGTCATATGTTAAGTCAACTGTTCAAATTACCTTTCTCTTCGTATATATATATAAAGGCAAAAGTCTATTTGCCTATAACGTTATAAACAGTTGACTGTCATCATTGTATCATCTTATTTTTGTTCTTATAAGGACATACTTGAGTGGACAGATAAACTACAAATAACTGTGAAAAGAATAACATAATTTGAGATGATTTCTGACATAGAATACAATGCTCACCACCACCACCACTACTACTACTACTACAACTACAACTATTATGACTACTACTTAGACGTACTTCAGTAAGCTCAATTCGATTGTCAGAATTTTCATCAAATGTTTCCATAAATTCTTTTTTCATTAATTCCAATTCATCGCTAGGTATTGTCTGGGGAACAAAAAGAGATAATTGAAAGAAAACAAGTGGCAAAACAAACACTTAACATTTAATCAAGTTGAACAAATTGAATAAATTTCAAACTCGAAAATAAAAGGAAACGAAGTAATTTATCATTATTATTATTATTATTGGATTAGACTGATATTGTGATTAGATCAGTGTTAGACCACCATTGAAAATTTGGGAGTACTGGACGGCTTTTTCGTCCCAGTATGAGACGAAACGGCCTGTGAAATGCTTCCAGGTTTTCAGTGATAGTCTAAAAATGATTCTTTCATGATATCAATCTAAACTCAACAATCTTCATAACCCTATCATTAGATTATTGAACAGAGTGTTTTTTATATTTATTCAGAAGGATAGTTAAGAAACAAAAACAGACAAATTTTCAAGCTAATATTCTAATTATTTTGTGATAAAATAGAATAATGTTATCTAATGTTAACCACACTTTGATTTATAGAAATATGTATGTCGGGAATACTTGTAGCATTTTTTTAAAGATAAGCTGAATAGTAACTTCACACAGTTTACTAATAAATAATGAATGTTTTGGGTTCGAGTCCCAGAGTGGACATCAACTCTGAGATGCAGGTACATCCAGCTGACGGGTCCCAAACAGGACGAAACGTGCGTCAAACTGGATTCCACTGCTAGTCACTATCCATGTTTGCTTACAATGCTTGTGAACGAAGGCTATATCGAGGCAATACACACAGTATGCACATATGGTCAATAAGATACTGACCAGTTGCAGTCCTAAACGTCAATGGGAAGATTCAAACAAGTAATACTAAGTGGATACATTCATTTTTTGTCTCAGAATCAATATCCTTTATTAATTATAACATGACATAAGTCTAGAATTCTCTACCGAGTACTTTCAACCAATCAGGAGATGAATAGATTGTGGAGATTGGTGAACCTTCTAGGGAATATCATGAATGGATAGAAGTTCGATCTTTCAAAACCACGAATTTCTAGATATCTATTTCGTCCTAAAATGTGATCTCTCAGTAAATGTAAATTATAACCTGCAGCAATTGTCTGAAAAATCCTATTTTATTATTAATTATATATACAGTAGTGACTGATTTTGAAAGATAATTCCTCGAGCTCTAGTGAGTAACGGCGACCAAAGAAGTTCAACCGCGTCTGATGTGAGGAATTTGTCTCCCACTGCGTATGAGAGATGATCCTACAATATTGCAAATGGAATGAAAATATAAGTATGCAAACCGTTGATTACCAAATCAATTGTCTTAAGGTTTAACATTGGACTTTAGATTAGAGAGTTATAGGCTCGATTCCGATGTTCGGTGGTTGTCTAACCAAAATCAATGCACAATGGAAACACTAGAAAGTGTTTATCAAATTATATTCTAATATGTTTTTCAGAGATTACCTGTTACATATAACTTAAAGTCTATGAGAATTAGAAATAAAGAGAGTTACTACTGTAAACATAATTATGATTATATTTTAATATGAAAGAACATATACGGAAAACTTGAATGAAGTATCATTGTCACACGTCCTAAATAACATTATATATATATATATATATATATATATATATATATATATTAATAGTTGGATTCATGGATCACTGTAAGCTAGACTAACATGGGAACTCTGGAAGCACTGGACGGCTGCTTTGTCCTAGTATAGGACTCCCCAGCAGTGTACACTGATAATCCCGCGTACAGGATTTGTACACAGGATCTTCAGTCTCACACACGAGTCCTAAATAGGACGAAACGCGTATCAAACTGGATTCCACTTCTAGCCACTATCTATGTTTGGTTACAATGCTTGTGAAATAAGACTCTATCGAGGCAATACGCACAGTATGCACATATGCCAATTAAAGGCTTACCAGTTGCAGTCCTAAACATCTATGAGAAGATTCAAACAAACAATACCAAGTGAATTTAATGTTTAATATATTTGTATAATAGATAGTTATTCATTGTAAGGTACAGTAAACATCTATTATTATTATTGGTAGTAGTAGTAGTGTAGTGAACAGAACACTACTGGGGACAATCGAATGTATTAAATCAAACATTACAGACTATCTCAGTAAATTCTGATAACCATACAATGAACAGTTAATTTGTAAATTAACAATCAATTGTCTCAATCTAAACTGTTTCTTCTCTAACTTCATTGTTCATTCATTTTCCTACCAATTGCGCTTCATTTCAGTTCTCTCCTCATAGGTCTTCTGCCAAAATACATTCTATGTCTGATCAACACCATATACTACTTACATGGATATAAGTAGACCACACCACAGTAGTAGTAGTAGTATTGAAGTATTCATGAATAGATATTTTTATTGTTCATCATAAATAATTATAAAGTAACCATTAAAATGATTCATATGCTTATCTCATATTTTATTTTAACATTATTTAAATAAATAAAAGGTATATAACATAGAACATTCTATAGATAGATACATGAAAATAGATTAGTTTTTTTTGTATTTTTTGTTGTTTTTTTATTTTTTTTTTGTTTTTTTGTTTTTTGATTAAAGTTTTTCATACTCAATGTAACTAAATTGTGATATTTTTTTTAATCATACACATGTTCATATAAATTTTTATTTCTCATGAACATGAGAATAATGATAAATTAAAAATGGTGTTTTATAAAAAAAAATATAAAAAAAAATAAAACAAAAAAATTTTTCTAATTTTTATTGTCTCCAGGGCAAAGAAAATACAAAAAAAAAACAGAAATGAATTTTATTTTATTAAAATGGATATTACGAGAAAAAAAATTTTTTTTTGTATTTTATAATGTTTCATTTGACTTATTGTTTGGTTGTTTTTTTTTGTAGTTTTAATTTTCTTTTTTAAGGAAAAAACAAATTTTTTTTTTTATTTTTGAAGTTAAACACTTTGTATTTTCAATATTGATAGCATGTGATAAGTTAACTAAATAAATATATTTTATCAGAATGGGAATTTATGGAGACTGTAATATTTTATTAGGTGAATTTATGAGTTAATTATAAATAGATTGAAGTTAGATATGAACACTGTTAGATAATGACTAAGTTGTTTACGGGTTAACCGTAATTATAGATTGATTGAAGTTAGATATGAACACTGTTAGATGATGATTAAGTTTTTTACAAGTTAATCGTTTATAAGTAAGACTTAAGGTTGTGGATTTGATATCCTTATGTGGGATCATAGATTTGCATTGCTGAAGAGTCTCATACTAAGACGAAACGGTTGTGCAGTGTTCAATTATTTAAAAAAAAAAAACATTTTATCCTGGATACTTCTCTACAAGCTTGTTAATTTCTAGATATATTAGCTATATTTAACAATATTATTATTAAGAAAAAGCGATAGACTGAAGCTTATTTCAATAGTGTAAAATGAACTGTTTCAATTCTTATTTCTTTGTAAGTTGTAGATGTATTCCACGAAATTTATCTTCAATCACTATAGTGGATAATAGACAGTTAAGTAATGAAACAATTTTCATCAGATAATAAACAAATTTGCTAAACACATTTTAGTCACTAGAACTGGTACTGTGTTATGTCTCGTAGGTTGAACGCTTTATTCGGATCCTAGCTATTCGGATAACCCCAGGCTAGCACTACTCAGCGACTTGAAAGACCAGAGAGAAGACACGAGCATCAGAGAAGCACTTTACTACAAGGTTCAATTATGTACAGAAAAACAGGGGTTTTATAGTAATTAAAAGACCTTGAGATCCCATAGTAACAGTATGTTAACAGCCAATCAGGACCTTGTTATTTTAGTAGCATTTTAGTAGCATAGCTTCTAACTAATCGCTGATTGGTTGGGCTCTTTATGAGCCTCTCTGGAGGCTCTGATAGAGTTTATTGTAAGCCGACTTAACATACTGTTTATATGTTATCCATTTATCTTATTCTGAAATATGATACCTTTGTGGTAGTCTGCTTAAATATATCTGGTCTACCTATTCCTACCATCCACATATTTTGACAATTTATCTATTTTATTTGTTTGTTTTAAAACATCATTATGTCTGTTAATTGCATAAACTATTTAGGAGCGTTTATGAAACGTTTACAACGTTTGATTGTACAAGTTACGAAAAAGTAAAATGACAGATATGGTGGTGGTTGACAATATGCATTGAAAAGAATGTATAATAGTTCAAATGTCTATTCGTAAACTGCTAACATCTGGTTGGTGATCACTCAATATTTATCGTCAGGATCAATCAAAAAATAATAAAAAGAACTGTGTTGGAATACCTTTTACTCAGAATTCTATATTATGCCAAAAATATAATACTGAATAAAGCCATTAATAATAATTTGTTAGGATGGTATCGCTAGAATCTTCAAGAATTTGTAGCTTTTCTTAGATTGACTGTGGTAAGACACAAATATTCACTTAATTCAACTGCAAGTCATTTTCTTATTAATAATAACGGTTACAAATCATGTTAAACTGACTAAAGTTGAAGTATAAGAATAGTTTAAAACTTTATCGAACAATTTTATATCATGGTAATGATTTATCTTGTTGATTGAACGCTATACTTGGATCCTAGGCTAGTCTCGTAACCCCCAAGCTAGAACTACACAGTGACTTGAACACGAGAGAAAAGGCGCAAAATATGTGAGAAGCACTTTACTCCAAAGTTCCAATTATGTACAATACATATAGGGTTTTTATAGTATTTTAGAAGTCCTTGGGTTTTCCTGAAAATTCTAGAATACTACTAAACATAGAAGCCGTATAGTAATCAGCCAATCAGAACCTCAACAGATAACTTTTCAATTTCGCGATACTTCTAGCAAAACTTCTAATCAAAAGCTGATTAGATAGAATGCTTCTTGATGTTTCCTAAACTGTCATGTTTATTGAAAGAAATTTTCAAGATCATCCCAACAGGTAATAGTTACAAGACTTGAAATTTCTAACTTCTATCATATCAAGTTATTTAGTTTTAAATGATCTTTTTTCTTAATTATTCAATGAATGCTGTTGATCTTTAGTGAAACCTACCTATTTACAACTAAAATCTTCTCTTCAGTTTTATTCCTTTACAACTAAAATGTTAAATTCAGTGATAACAAAGATAAGACGAGGCATGAACATTATTTCTTTAACTTAATATAGTAATCTTCTTTTTATAGAATGTACTAATTCATCTTCTTGATTTTTGAAAATAAGCTGTGATAGATGGTGGCTAACAGTGGAATCTAGTTTAACTCATGTTTCGTTCTATTTGAAACTTGTTAGATGGATATACTTGCACTTCAGAATTGATGTTCACTCAGAGACTCGAACCCTGCACCATTCACTTCAAACACCATCACATTATTGACTTAGCTACTGAGTCCAGATAGCCACTAGCTTGTGTAGCTACCAACCACTTCTGCTTATAATTCATGTGACTGAAGATAATATCAAGGCAATCCCTACAAGTTGTACATATGCCAACAAGATTCTGATTAATTCAAACAACTAATAAGATAATGAATTAATCTTATACTTACCTATCATCAATTCATTGCATAAATGACATCTTTAATTGAACTATTGAATAGGAAACAGTCAACTAGTCAAGTAGTTTATTAATAATCGCAACGAATTGTTGTCAGTTATTTTAGAGGATTCTTTTTGTCTCCTTACTTATTGGGTAATATGGCAACTAACAATTGATTTTCCCAGTTCACATTTGTTGAAACAAAAGTAATTAATCATTGAATGATGTAATCAATTATTCATTTATTGGTACCATGTTTATATATATGTACCTTGGGAAACCTTTCTACTTGTCTCCTCTTGATGATTTCGTATGTTCTGTTGTATCAGAAAAATGCTTACTACAGTTTTTTAATGATCAAATACAATGAATGATAAGCATATGATGTGACAGTTTATTACTATTAATGACAAACCTAACTAACCTACCATTCAAAGTTTAATTTTAGGGGTAATTCTAATTGAAGTTTGATTGATTTACCTGTTTTAAAAGTAGAAAATTTAGATTTGAAGATCGAGATAGATGATCTTTATGAATTATGGTAAACTAAATAAGCAGGGACAAGTGGAGTTCAAACCACGTCTGTTGTGAGATAGAAACTCACTGAAGACAGTTGGTAAATTGTTGCTCAACTTCGTGGATCAGTTAAAGTTAGACAATGACACCGTTGGATGCCGGCTCAGTGGTCTATCGGTTAAGGGCTCTGGCTCGAGACTGGTAGGTCCTGGGTTCGAATCTCGCGAGTGCAGGATCGTGGATGCGCACTGTTGAGGAGTCCCATGATAGGGCGAAACGGCCGTCAAGCAGTGCTTCCAGGTTTTCGATGGTGGTCTGGCTTCAATTGACTCACGCTTTCAACTATGAAAATACTAAATCTCCACAAAACCCCTTCTGATAATTAATGTAAACTAAAGAGTCAGGAAAATCTAAGAATCATGAATGGTTCATGTCTAAATGTTTCTATTAGTCCACACTTAACTAATATATTACCTACAAATCTTATAAGGAGCTGATATCATCCATTAGTGAGTTCACTAAATAACGATAAATTATTACGTTTTGGAGTCTTTAAATGTCATAAACAATGCAAATGTTTCCATGAATTCAATGATATTACTCTAATTACTAAAGAAACTCACTGTATTTTTGAACATCACTTTTCAATATTAACTAAATAACAGATAATAACATCATGGAACAATGTCATTAAGAAATAAGTCGAAACCGGACACTGAATCTAAGTAGAAATACTTTTCCAATCTATTCAGGTATACATATTCAATATTTAGTTTTCTATATAATATACAGTGAGAGATACATGGTCCCAAACAAATGTAACGTCCTTTTTGCGCAAACGATTTCTGTAACCTCCTTGACTATATATTATCTATTTACTAAATAAAAATAACTTCTCATATTCTGATAATAGATAGTTTACTGACTTGTAATTGAATTTTTATTGGAAAAGGGTTTTGTGGATATTATAATAATTTAATACTAGAGTTCATGAGTCAATTGAAACTAGACCACTATGAGAAACCTGGAATCATTGAACGGCCGTTTCGTCCCAGAGTTGGACGCCTCAGCAGTACGTATCCACGATCCCACCTCGCGAGATTTGAACCCAAAACCTATCGGTCATTTTGTTATTCACTCACCAAATAACTCTTAATTATAACACTAAATAAAATACATGGACTGTAAACTAATGCCCAATTACAGAAAGGAAACCGTGTAATATACTATCATAAAGAAATATCATATCAAACTTCATAAGTTGAATCAAACTAATCCTAAACACTTTAGCATTAAAACATGAATGTGCATGAATCAAAGAAATATTTCACACTTACCTCATTTCCTAATTCTTCAGAAAATACACTGTAGATGAATTCACGTAAAAAATTATCCAATTCTGAACCTTCAATATAACCATTACCTATTGAATTTCAAATAGAAAAGTACAAGAGAATCATAATAAATTTTTATAGTTGAAAGCATGAGTCAATTGAAGCTAGACCACCAAGGAAAATCTGGAAGCACTGGACAGCCGTTTCGTCCTATTATGGGACTCCTCAGCAGTGCGCATCCACGATCTTAATAATGTCAATTAAGATCATTTTTACAATTTGTCTAAATCTACATTGATTACTTCCATATTCCATTTCTTAAAACAATAAAACCTCTTGCTATCCATGAGATGAAGCCAGAATTGTGTATAGAAAAGATGTACATTTTACACTTACCTTTATCATAGTCATAAAGTTTTATTGTGGTGTGGGTTACTGATATCCACACAAGTAGTATACAATGATGGTCGAGCATTGAATGTATTTCAGTAGAAGATCGATAAGGAGAGAACGGGAACGGCACTCAATTGGTACGAAAATGCATGAACAATTATAATCGGAGACTATGGAAGGATATTTGGAGAAGAAACAGTTAAATTGAGACAATTGATTGTTATTTTGCAAATTAACTGTTCACTATATGGTTCTCATATTTTAATGAGATATTCTGTAATGTTATGCAAAAAAACATTCGATTGTACCCACTAGTGTTCTCACTTACTACATTGTTATTATTATTAATACATTTCAATAATGAATCGAATTAATGTTTTCAAACTTAGTTCGTTAAAAAGATAACTACGAATCATCCTTCTTAAATTCTAATAAATACAATCTGTATGAATTATAACTTCCTCAGTCAACTGAATTTATTTATCAGAATGGGGATTTGTGGAGATTTTAGTAACTCTAACAATGAAATTCATGAGTCGATCTTAGTTAGACCACCTGTTATACCTCAAACCTAGATTCCGGATATACCGCGCACAACTCGAGCACTTAAACGCTAGGACCCTCCAAGTCGCAAATGAGGAGACAGAAGACAAGTGAAAAGAATGCTATTCTAAACAGTGCCAAATATGGCACAAAACTCTCAGGTATTTATAGTTTTTAGTAAAGACCACATCATCATTATAGTCATCCAATCCGCATACAGGGGTTTTTTAGCATTCGTGCAATAGGGAAGCTATACGTGGAGAGTCTGGAATATTCTTCCAAAAGCTGATTGGATGGAATATGTTTGGCTCCTTCTGAGCTTCTTAGAGCTTCCTCAAATTCACCTGTGGATCGTCCTCACACCACCAATGGAAACCTGGAAACATTGGACTGCCGTTTCGTCCTAGTATGAAACTCCTTAGCAATGCATATCCACGATCTCGCGCACGGGACTCGAACCCATACTAAGACGAAATGGTCATCCAATGTTTCCAGATTTTCAATGGTCGTCTAACTTAGATTGAATGATGAATTTAAATGTACATTTCTTCAAAATGTTTAAAAGTGCACTATATCACTTGTTAACTAAATTATAAAATGTAAATCAAACCGAATATCTTTATTAACTCATAGTTTTATTGTAATACATTTAAATAACCTAATATTCAGTTTCTCATACAATTAACCATGAAACCTTATTGTTATTATCTGTGGAGAATATGGTTCCACTTGAAATGTTTGATGAATCATGTTAAGTAAAGACAAATAATAAAAGTCTATTCATTTTTGTATTGATTGTTTGAATCTTCTCATTGATGTTTACGACTGAAATTGATTAGTCTCTTATATTGGTATACATGTATCCTGTTTGGATTATCTCTATATTGCTTTAAATCATAAGCATTACAGATAGAGATAGATGGTGACTATTAATGGAATACAGGACAAATCTCAAATAGTACAAAATGAGTGTCATACTGGATTCCACTACTAGTCACTATCCATCTCTGCTTATAAAAATTTATTCAATTGATATGTTTGTAATTAATAGACAGTATAATGTACAATCGATTCAATGATTCATAGGTTGAATACTAAGTGAATACAAATGGGTTATTTATTACGTTCATTTAGGACAGTGTTTCATAATGAACATTAGTTGATAATAGATTGATTTTCAAACATTCACTTCTATTATAAATTATAGTTTACAATGATTTTATAGGTATCAATGACAAAGTTGTATTTGATCATTTCAAATAAATTGAGCATTGGGTAGAAAGTTTTAGTGTGAAGATGTGACTAGTGGAGCTAATCTTTGTCAGGTGGAGATAGATATCTACCTCAGGCAATGGAAGATGATTGCGTAATTACGTGGATTGGTTGAAGTTAGACATTAACATCGTTGAATGTAGGCTCAATGGTTTAGAGGTTAATCGTTCGCGTGCAAGACCGATGTTCCTGTGTTAGAGTCTCGCGTGCACGATCGTGGATGAGCACTGGTGAGGAGTCCCATACTGGGATGAAATGGTCGTTTATTTCTTCCAAGTTTCTAATGGTGGTTTAACACTGATCGACTCATTATCTCAGTTAAAATCCTAACAATCTTCATAACCCCATACTGATAAATATATTTCTTTTGTTATATCCCAATGAGTAGAAAAATTGTATTTTATCTGATGTTTTGTGACTTAATGTAATTTAGAAAGGTTTTTCCAATTTATATAAAGAGAGGCGAGTAGCCTAAACATTTCATATGATGCTTAATTCCTCTGGCCTAAATAAGAAAGAAGGACTGCATATACATCCAACCTGGATTGTTCATCTAAACAACTGCATCTGTGGTCTATCGGTTAAGTGCTCCGGTGCGAAACTGGTAGGTCCTGGTTTCGAATGTCGCGGGTGCGGGATCGTGGATGCGCACTGCTGAGGAGTCTCATAATGGGACGAAATGGCCGTCCAGTGCTTCCAGGTTTTCTATAGTGGTGTAGCTTTAATTGACTCACGCTTTCAACTACATTTGACATCATTTATTTTCCACACAATCTACACATATGCACTCCCAATTTCAACCTCACTACTTCATATAGCAAATGCATACATTTTTCAAATGCACATTCTAACTAACAAGTTAATATAGTGACAGGTCATAAAAATTCAACTTGACCAAGAATAACTTAACATGAATATATTCACGCTCTATTATCATTTTGATTGTACTAAACATACTATTTAAACTTGTGTTTAATTTAATTCGGTTAGTTATTTACTCCGAAAAAAGTGGTTTACATTAAGTTACGAAACGTCAAAATAAATATGTGCAATTTTTCTACTTATTGGGATTACACAAAAAAACTAATGTATTTATTTTATAGTTGAATTCATGAGTTAGTTGAAACTAGATAACCATGGAAAAGCTGGAAGCACTGAATGACCGTTTCGTTTTATTGTAGGACTCCTCAGCAGTGTGCGTCCATGGTCCCGTCTCGCGAGATTCAAACCCAGGACCTATCACTCTCTCGCGTGATCGCTTAACCTCTACACCACTTAGCCGGCATCCAACGGTGTTAATGTCTAATTTCAACAAATTCACGAAATTGCGCGACCGTCCTCCATTATCTTCAATGAGTCATTATCTCACAACAGACTCGGTTGAACTGCACTTGTCGTGGCTTCTCACTAGAACTCGAGGAAATACCTCTTGTGTCCAGTCACTAGTGAGCATATGATTAATATCAGAAGGAGGGTTTGTGGAGATCTTAGTAATTTTATATAGTTGAAATCATGAGTCATTTGAAACTGGACCACCATGGAAAACCTGGAAGCTTTGAACGGCCATTTCGTCCTATTATAATAATAATATATTTTGAAAATAATTACAGAATTCACACCAGTTTAGAGGCATGATCAATTCGATATAAATAGCAACGTTTGATGTAGAGAACAAATATGTGATATAAGATTATTTTATGTTTGCTAGTTCAGTAATTATTAAGTAGTTTATTTATAACATGTATCATGGGAGTCCAATGCATCAGCAGGGAACTTTTAATTTTTTCTTAAGTGGAGCACTATGCATCAATGGAGCGAACAAATAATGGGAGAGATTTTATCGTACGGATAGTTTGTGGTAGATTATTCCAGAGTCTAGAAAATTTACAGGTAAAGTAATTCATATAGAGAGATGATTTAAAATATGTTTGTTTCGCTAAAGATAAACAGCTACGAATGTCGTAATGTGAAGTTTCTGCATATTGAATCGCTTGGTTGGATATAAATGATAGTTTGTTAAGTATTTTGAAGAAGATGAAGAAGAAGATAAGATTTAGTTTGAGTCTCCTCTTTCATAAACGTTCGAGCCCAACTTTATTACACTTAGAATTATATGTCAAAGTACAATCAGTTCCAACAGTACGAAATGTAAATCGTCTCGGTACTGATTCCATATTGTATGTCTCCTCAGTAGTACGTATCCACGATCCCACCTCTCGATTAATTGACTCATGATCTCAAACTATATAAAATTATCAAAGTCTCCACAAAATCCCCCTTCTGTTAATATTTTTACTATTATTAATATACAATGCTGTTCTTTTTGTTTTCTTTCATTCAACTGTAACATCTTAAACAAACAAATAAACAAAACTCATTTCAAACATAAGTCAATTTAATTCAATTTACCATATGGAAATTCGAAATTCAATTTATTTATCATTGATAACCTTTTCTTTTGTTTTTTTGTTTTGATTACATCACTATTCATTTATTTATTTATTTATTATTTTTTTCTCTTTTTTTGTTTCACAACTAGTTCATAAGTTCAGTATAATAATAATAATAATAATAATATTCTATTTTCTTTTTTATGTTTATAAATAAATAAATAAATAAAAAACAAAAAAATTATTTACATTTTTTTGTTTTTTTTTTCAATAATCATCATATCAACAATATTTTTTTTTGTTTTTTTATTTATTTTCTAATAACTTTTAGTAAACATCTGTTGTTACACTTGTTTTTCTCGTTGCTTTATTTATTTATTTATTTTGTTTAAGTCCCCACTTTCAAGGTCATGAGGACAAAATAATAATAATAATGATAATGGTAATAGTAATGATAATAATAATAATAATACTGAAGAGTGTAAATCTTTATAAAGTTCGAAATTGTAATAGAGTAGTTTTTCAAGTACTTGAAAAAAAAATATCAGTATAAGTTTGTAAGAAGATTGTTAAGTATTTGGTTGAGATTATGAAGACATCAATGTTAAAACATCATTGAAAATCTGAAAGTGAGCAGTGGGCATCCACCATCCCACACAAGGGACTCTAACTCAGAACTCGACCTCACAGGCGAAGGCTTAGCCTCTATCTCACTAACCGAGATCCAACAGTGTTAATGTCCAATTTCATATTATTCGAAATTGTAATAGAGTAGTTTTTTAACTACTTGAAAAGATATCAGTATAGGTTTGTGGAACCTGAAAATAGTAGAAGACCATTTTGTTCTAGTATGGGACTTGTGAGCAGTGAGCATTTACGATCGCGCACAAGGGATTCGACCTCGCAAGCGAACGCTTGGCCTCTAGACCACCAAACCAGGATTTAATGGTGTTAATATCTAATTTCAACTAATCAAAGAAATCGCGCGACCGTCCTGCATTGCTTTCAGTGAGTAAATACCTCACGATAGACACTGTTAGATGCTGGCTCAGTGGGCTACAGGTTCGGCATTAGTGCACATGATCAGGAGTTTCAATTTCGAGCCCTTTGTGAGGGATTGTGGATACGCACTAGTGAGAAGTCCTATACTAGGACGAAATGGCCGTTCATTTCTTACACGTTTTCAATAGTGGTCTAACATTGATTCATTCATGATATCAATTCAAACTTAAAAAATATTCTCAATATCTATATAAATAAACATATAATTTATTGGATTATCAGATTGACATGTTACTTACTTACTTATACAAAAGAGTAGTATTATAAATGACAATACAATTATCATTTGATCAATCATCTATGATTAAAATTATTATCCATGTATTCAAGTTTATTTTTCTTTCGAAAGGAACATGAATAAAGATCTAATCTATGTACAATTGATTGATCATTAGGTAATGATCAATGTCATATGTGTTAAGTATTTCTTAGTGAAGATCGAATCCTGTTGATCAAGATTTAATTAGAGTCAAATAAGTTTACTTTATTTAGTTATGTTCTTGTCAATTGTTTATAATCTCTATTATTTACATAAATGTATTTAGTTAAAATTCGATATAATCTCGCATTGACATAGTGTACGAAAAGCGCAAATATATTTAATAGACTAGACAAAATTTACAAATCTATACATCACGTATGAACAGACGTTTTAAAGCTTTCGAAGTAACAAAAGACTAGAAGTTTTATAAGCAAAGATGGATAGTGGCTAAAAGTGTTATCCAGTTTAATGCGAGTTTCGTTCTATTTGAGACTCGTCAGATGAATGTACCCGCATCTCAGAGTTGATGTTCACTCTGGGACTCAAACCCAGTACTATTCGTTTCAAATGCCATCGCTTTATCCACTTAGCTACTGAGTCCTGATAACCATCTGCTTGTGCACATATGTCAATAAAAGACTGATCAATTTCAGTCCTAAATAACAATGGGTAGATACAAGTAAACAACATCAAGTGAAAAGACTAGAAGGTTAATAATAACCAAGAATAGAATGAGCGAAGTTTGGTCAGTTAAAATAAAAATATTATGCTATAATAAAGCTTAAAAATGATGTAATAATGTAGTTCGTGCACTGAAAGAGTTGAAAGGGATTTTGTAATGTCAAGAAATTGTATTAATATTATCAAAGCAGAGGAAGATTAACAACGATTCATTTTACTATTTCTATAGATTAAGTCGAATTCTAGATGTGAGTCAAAAAAGTCCATGAATTCATAGCATTGAGTAAATCTTACTATTTTTAAGATAAACAACTTCCTCTCACTTATGTAAATATAAAAAGTACATCGATAAACAATGTTTCTTTTCAGTTAACTATTGAGTATTAATATATGGTTCACTTAGTATTGTTTGTTTGAATCTTCCCATTGATGTTCTAGGACTGCAACTGGTCAGTCTCTAATTGGGAAGATTCAAACAAACAATACTAAGTGAATTTAAACTTCAACCCATTGCACAAACAAGTGGCTATCAGGACTCAGTAGTTAAATGGATAACGTGATGGCGTTTGTAGCGAACGGTACTGGGTTCGAGTCCCCGAGTGAATATCAACTCTGAGATACAGGTACATCCAGATGACGAGTCTCAAATAAGACAAAACGTGTATCAAACTGGATTTCACTTCTAGCCACTATCTTTCTTTGCTTACAATACCAAGTATAGTTTATACTTTGAAAGGGAAGTATACATTAAAAGACTTACAATACAACTAATACTTATACATCTATATTCATCATAAAAAGAAATTGTTCAACTGTAAATAATATAACATTCAAATAACTTATAACACAATTGAAAACTCATTTCCTTTAACTTGTCACACAATCTATTCACATGTTCCATAGTTTATCTATTTTTAACATTCTTTATCTTTTTCTATTCACCTCATTACAATTTTCTTTTCTTTACATCACGGTGGGTTTCTTTTTTCTTTATTATTATCACCCTTCAATGTTTATTTCATTCATTTCTTTACAAAATATACGTACAATAGATAATTAGACAATGTTTCAATTGTCGGTGTCTACTATGTATATTGGATTAGTCTGTAGTGTTTGTTCTTTTTTCTGTCTCTCCGTGTTGCTTTTGATGAGTATTTTCATAAGAATTGTCTACTTTACACGACTATTTGATGTAAAGAAAAAAAAACAGTTTCATAGAGTTGTGATTATATTAGAGTGTAATTATGATGTTGTGTGTGTGTGTGTGTTCAATTTAACAATAAGATATCTGGGTATAATATGACAGTTACACGAACTTGAAATATTGTTGTATCCAAGCTACTGTTTCAGGATATCTAGTAAAATGTTATAATAAACTTCTTGATGATTTAATACTGTATATGTTTGCAAAGACAAAATAAAAGTTGATCGTTGAGTTGTACTGAATAGAAGAAACTGAGTATAGTGGAGAAGATTTGTAGCTCAGGTAGATGATTTTGATAGAGTTTTGTTCTTTGAGCTAGATGGTTTGGTCGTGAAGCTTTCATCGTCTTTCTGGACGACATCATCAACACAAAATTTAGGTAGAAGCTTGCACTCAGATCAATTAGCAATAAACAAATACATTGAAATCAATCCAATTTATCAAAAAATCAGGAAAATTATGCAGAAACATGGGAACAAAAATCAAACCAATGGAAAATACAACCAAAACAAAGAAATAAACAATGGTAGATTTATGACCAACAAGAACCAATCAACATCGAGGTGCACAGGACAAGCTGTAAATCACATGTGTAGAAATTCAAACACTTCACTTTTACCCGAAGTTTAGTGCTGATGGTATCGTTCAGAAGGACGATGTAAGCTCCACGACCAAACCATCCAACCCAGAGAACAAAATTCCATCAGAAACTGAGTATCTTTTAGCACTGAGTAAATTCATCATGTATTAGAAATCATTCAATCTGTAAACTATAAGGTTTCGTAAGATCTAATTATTGTTAACATTATATCAAAAACAATGAAGTGAAAAGTTTTAATTTTCTAATCTATTCCTATAGTATACACAAATAATTGATCGTTTAAAATTGACCGATATAATAGTTTCACAGCCATTACTGTTATTCAAAATCAATCTATGAAGATACAACTTGGACACTAGTCTTAGTGACTTGACATCGGCTTCACCATATTCATATGTTAGATGGTTGAGGGTAACCAATAGAAAACTTTGGACCAGTTAAAAACAAGAGTTCTGTCAAGGAAGTGAATCTCAATGAAGCCGGTTTTAATCTTACAGGTATACGGCGGCCTGCTTAAACATCTGGGCTACCTGTTCCTGTCATCTATATATTTCAACAAGTTATCTAATATTGTTTGTTTTAATACATCATTATGGCTATTAAGCACACAACCTATTCCGGTGCGTTTCTGAAAACTGTACAACCTTTCGCTGTAAAGGTTACAAAAGGCCTAATCAGAGATATCGTGTTTTGCTGGGAACATGCAGCAAAAAGAATATACATTATTCATATGTCGATTGACTGAACTGCTGACATCTAACTGGCGATCACTGAATATTTATCGTCTGGAGCAACGAAGAAATAAGAAACGTAAACATGTTGAAATACTTTATGCTGAGAATTCGATTTTGTACCAAATAATATAATATTGAATAAAGCTAATAATAATAATAATAATAATTAATTCACCCAAGATTACGGTTACACCTTACTGACAAATGACAACTAGCACAAAACCTAGTTCCAAAGTTTTCTGTCTACTACTTCTGTGGTGTAACTTTATTTTTCAAGTCAAGACAAGGTTAATCATGGGCTTCTTCCAAGTATAAATATAATGTTTTAGCTTTGTATCTAAAAGTGTCTTCATATTTTGCCACACATACTTCAAAGAATTCACATTCTAAAAGACAAAGTAGTTACTTTGGTTCAATTTATCACCATTTACTGGACACAGGGGGTAGGGATATGAAGTGAATAATGAATATACAACACGAATCAATCATATTAAGATTTACATAGGCTATAAGGATTACAAAGCTATTTAATTTTGAAATGGTTTGAACTATCTCACTGTTAACATTTTTCTCCGAAATTTGATTAGTCCCAGTTCGAATATGTGATATAAATTGATATACAATAGATAGATAGATGGAGTAAAGCTAGCAATGGAATCTAAAACATATTTTTAATCCAGATAACAAGTTCCCGACAAGATGAAACATACATTCTATATTTCACTGCTAGTCATATTTCTTGTTTTGTTTTTTTTTCTAATAATAACCATTTGTATTTAAAAACCAGTTAGCGTATAACCTTCAACGATATTGTTAACATCTACACAATGTAGGTTACCATCATTTGTTCTTATTCTACATTCAATAAAAACCATAAATTCCATGAGTTCATTTCTGATCTTTATTTTTTTTAATTTCTCTATTATATTATGTTATCAGTCAATTTAAAATATTCTGAAACTATCCTTTCAACACTGTGTTAAAAAAAAAGCCTAATTTCAATCTTACCTTAATTATGTTTTTTTTATATTGATCATAATAAATAGTTCATTTCTCAACTGACATATATAATTAATACTCTAAACTATCTAGCTTCAATTGATTCATGATTTCAACTATATAAATTTACAAAAATCTCCACAAAACTCTCTTCTGATATCAATCAATATATGCTCACTAGTGACTGGCTTCAGGAGGGAGTTCCTAGAGTTCTAGTGAGAAGCTGCGACAAGTGGAGTTCAACCAGATCCGTTGTGAGATAGTAACTCACTGTAGACAATGGTGCACGGTTGCTCAACTTCGTAGATTAGTTGAAGTTATACATTAACACTGTTGGATGCCGGCTTAGTGGTCTATCGGTTAAGTGCTCATGTGCAAGACTGATAGGTTCTGGGTTCGAATCTCGTGAGACGGGATCGTGGATGTGCATTGTTGAGGAGTCCCACAATCGGACGAAACGGTCGTCAAGCAGTGCTTCCAGGTTTTCCATAGTCATCTAGCTTCAATCGACTCATGATTTCAACTATAAAATTACTATAATCTCCATAAAGAAAACCCCTTCTGATATCCAGAATTATTCTCTTAAATTTATCTTAATCTCCAAAACGGTGTTATTCTCGTTTGTTTGTTTTCGTTTTCTTACTATTTTTGAATAGAAACAATATGGTTTCCATGAAACATAGAACTATAATTATAGTAAAATAATGACCGATATAAGTTGATTGATTAGTTTCTATATATTCTTACTTATTATCTTAACGGATTATATAGATTTTATTGATATATAGATTTTGTTTTATTTATTATACTTTTCATTCTTTAATCAAATCGATAGTTAGTTTAAAACAACTTGTGAAGGGATTACTTTTTTATGGTGATAAAAATGTGTCAAAAGTTAGCTTTCGATATCCATTTATCTATTTAAGCATATATATATTGGTACATAGGAGTACCAAAGAGATATAGGCTACACAAGTTACTTGATTTGTGTATGGGCTGTGATACTGCTCTAGTGCCTAGATCAAAGCAGGTGGTTTTCATAGGGAGCCACACCCGGAGTCTTTGACATAAGGGTTTGACCCATAAGACAATGGAGCAACGTAAGGAGATTCAGTTCAATAGTAGCCGGTGAAGAACGATTGGTTCATACGCCATTTGTTTCCTCAGGATCCTGGAGTCAATGTACATCATTAGTTTGGAATCAAGGTTATCCAACTCCTCTAGGTGAATTCTCCATATCCACCAACCCAGTTAAAGCACTAGACATTCGCTTTCTGTCCTCCCAATTTCGTAAACAATGCCCCCGCCACAAACATGCGGTGACAGAGGCTGTATACTCATGCACATGTGAGTTTTTTTGAGAGGAGGTGCTGACTTTTCCCACCCTCGGCTGTACCAGGGCATTTGATAAATATTCGAATTCAAAGTAAACACCTTGGTTGATGACTGAAAAATCATTTGGTATTTTAACAGTTACAGTAAGCAAAATACTTTTAAGAGTACAGTCTAATTTATTATTTTACGTACGGAAATTTCTAGAAAAACATAAATTCATAACGAAATGTAATAATTTGTTAAACTATAAAGCAGAAGCTTTTTTTCCAACAATTAAGGTAAAATTGAAGTATCGATCATTGAAGATTTTTGGTTTTCTTGAAGACATTCAGATCAGGTAGAGAAAAAACAACCTGAGTTACTAATGGTACGCACTTTATATATATATAGTAAGGCCTGTTACCCCTAATGAAGAAGCATAGGCCGTCCACCAGGATTCTCGATCGAACTCTGTCTTGGTGATATATATATGATTCAGAAGTATAATTTAAATATTTTACATTCACTCTACAAGTCTTAACTTTTTGAGTTCCATACGAGTATCTGTAAGGGAGAGATAGGTCAAAGTAGTTTGATTTAATCAAACGTTATTAGACTAAAACGCTGCATATTCTTAAAGTCTCTCATATTACAGCTGATTCGTTTAGTTTATTACTCTGTGTAATTAAGTAAAATTGTTAAGTTTATTGAAGTGATAAGTGACCACTTTCTTAATTTAAAAACAAAGTATTAATCACGAGTTCATGTTCAATTGAGAGAATGAAAGAAAATAAGAAGTACCAAATGGCTTTCTTTTCATGAGCTGAAGCATTAGTAGGATAATCAGTGTATAATATGGAAATTTTTTATTTTGGCTAAATTCACTCAGCGTTATATTCTATTTGTGGTTTATTCAAATATCCTAAATATTTATATTTTTAAAAAAAGATAATAGTATTGTAGTGTGGTCTACTTATATCCATATAAGTAGTATATGATGATGATCAAACATAGAATGTATTTTGGCAGAAGATCGATAAGGAAAGAACTGAAATAGAGCGCAATCGGTAAGAAAATGTATGAACAATGAAATTATAGAAGGTGAACTGATATTAGCAGAAGCAACAGTTAAGATTGAAACAATTAATTGTTAATTTGCAAATTAACTGTTTACTGTATGGTTATTAGAAATTTAGTGAGATAGTCTGTAATTTGTGCTTAAATACATTCGATTGTCCCCAACAAGTGTTTTTGTTCAGTATAGTATTCGATTAACAGCCTTTGTGAATATCTTGGCTACTTATTCTTACTATCCACATATTTCAATAAGTTATCTCTTTTTGTTTGTTTGTTTTAAAATATCATTATGTTTATCAATAGCATAAACTATTCAGGCATGTTTATGAAAAGTTTACGAACTTTCATATCACAAATTACAAATAAGTACAGTCAGTGATGTATTGGTTGCTGGAAACACGAAACGAAGAGAATATATATATTATTCAAATGTCCATTCCTGGACTGGTAACTTCTAATTGTCAATCAATTAATATTTATCGTCAGGATCGACCAAGAAGTGGGAAATGCAAACTTATTAAGATACCTTGTGCTGTGAATTCTATGTTTTACCAAATATTTAATATTGAATAAAGTAATTAATAATAATAATATAGTTGAGATCATGAGTCAGTTGAAGCTAGATAACCATGAAAAACCTGAAAGCACTGGACGGCCTTTTCGTTCTATTGTGGGACTCCTCAGCAGTGCGCATCCATCATACCGCCTCGCGAGATTCGAACTCAGGACCTACCAGACTCGTGCCAGAGCACTTAACCAATAGACCACTGAGCTGGCATCCCACGGTGTTATTGTCTAGCTTCAATTGACCCATGATCTCAACTATATAAAATTACTAAAATCTCCACAAAACCCCCTTCCGATAATAATAATAATAATAATAATAATAATAATAATAGTTCAAATTCGATTCTGGGTTCGAATCTCGTGAGTGCAGGATCGTGGATGAGCACCGCTGACAAGTCCCATAATAAGACGAAACGGCCGTCAGGCAGTGCTTCCTGGTTTTTCATGGTGGTCTAGCTTCAATTGACATATGATTTCAACTATGAAAAATACTGAAATCTCCACAAAACCCCCTTCTGATTATAATTTCATAGTTAAATTCATAAGTCAATTAAAACTAGACCATCATGAAAAAAACCTTCAAGTATTGAACATCTATTTCGTCCTCTTATAAGATTCTTCAACAGTATACATTATTATAAACAAAATTAACTTACCATCAATATCATAATGATTCCATACTTCAACAAATTGTGCAGCAGTAAAATATTTTAATGAATTTGAATTCATATCTTTAAATTGTGAAAGAAAATTTTCTGATTTTGATAATTTATTCATTTTTTGATAATTATTATTATTATTATAAGTAGTATTAGTAGTAGTATCGTAGGCAATAAGAATAATAATAGTAATAATAGTTGTAATAAATGATTATTTTTATTTTTAATGGATGATACTACTTATTTTATGTATTTGAGTAGTATAAAATAATGTAAATTATGTAAACTTTTTTTTTATTATTAAACTCTATTCTATAATGAAATGTATATCTTAATTCAAATGAGCTGATGATAGTGATGATGGTGATAGTGATAGTGACGATGGTGATAGTGATGGGGATGATGATGATGATGATGATGATGATGATAGGGATAGTGATGATAACAGTTTTGAGTAGTTTATTTTAACTATCATGATTACCAATAAAATATCAAAGGTTGATATAAGTTAAGATTTATGTACAATCTGATTAAATCTGATTGAATTCAATAGGCTATTAAAGAATATAATAAAAAATATATTATTTATTTAAGCTAATTTATGATTGGTTAATAAAATATTATCATTATCCATTGAAAAATAGTTTGACTAGACAAATTTATTCTTATTTGATATCTGTTAAGTCATATATATAGATATATGTATATGGAAAGTTGATCTGTTTCTTTCCTGGGAAACAACTTTACATTGAATGTATTCATAAAATCAATCACGCATACTGATGAGGAGTCTCATACTAAGACAAAACAACTGTCTAATGTTTCTAAGTTTTTAATGATGGTCTAATAGTGAATGGTTTATAATCTCAATTTAAAACTTAACAATCTTTATAACCTCATAATGATAATTATTATGTGCTCACTAAGGATTAATTTTGTGAGGGAATTCTCGAAGTCCTAGTAAGAAGTCGTGACTAGTAGAGTTAAACGGTGTCAAGTGAGAAACAGTTATCTACCTTAGACAATGGAAGATGGTTTAGATGGATTAGTTAAAGTTAGACATTAACACAGTAGGATACCGGTTCAGTGGTCTGAAAGATAAGTATTCACGCGAGATTGAAGGTTTTTGGTTGAAGTCCTGCATGTGAGATCTGCATGTGAACTGCTGAGGAGCCCCATACTAGGATAAGAAGACCACCTAGTGCTTCCAGGTTTTCAGTGGTGGTTAATAATCTCAATTAAACGTTATTAACCTATTCAATGAATTATTTCAAACTAATGGTCGATTGACATTTTCTGAGAAAACAGAGTAGCTTACATGGCTATGTAATACCGTACACTTTATTGATGTTCAAACTAACGAAATACATACAGGTCTCAGCATATTCCCAACTTTCCAACGGTTTATAAACTTCAGTGAATAACTGTTATTCGTGAATGTTTCAGTCAAGAGTGTTGGGGTGATCCAGAAAATTTCTTGCAAAAGACAAGAAAGGCTCAGGAAACACTAAGAATCATTTTATCCAATCAACGTTCACCAGACGTTTAGCCAGAAACATCACGAAAGTGAAAAGTCACATGTAGAGTTTCCGATTGGCTGATTGCTACACTGCTAGTATGTTTAGTAGCAATCCAGAATTTTCAGGAAAATCCAAGGACTTCTAAAATACTATAAGAACCCTAAATTTTCTGTACATGAATGAAACTTCGTAATAAAGTGCTTCTCGCATATTTTGCACCTTTTCTCTCGTGTTCAAGTTGCTGTGCAGATTGAGCTTGGAGGTTACGAGACTAGCTTAGGATCCGAGTATAGCGTTCAATTAGCAAGACTTATCAAAGTGTTTTATTCTTCCCTCAATAAAATCACTTGTGCAAATACGATCGGTCCTATCGAATAAGACCTTTTTAATCCACGTTTGTACTGAATTGAAAAGTGAATATAGGAGCTTAGATACTGCCGTGTTCATGTTAGCTTTCTATAGGTGGAACGTTTGATGAGACCATCTCCTGCTAACCAGTATGTCTATGAAAAGACCTTAGTTATTCAGTTCTTCTTCGCATGTAAATGAAATAAACATGAAGATTTTCAACGCTGTCGTTAGGATATTTTACACAGCCCAACTCATTATCTAAAAGTTAAGGTCTGTTTTACCAAAATCCCAAACAGCATGTAAGCGATGGTACCACACCTCACTGCGTCTACAGATTTACATATATGTGCGGAATTATATACATACAGAGAAACGATTTTGATCTGCGAATAAAGGTAGCTGAACATATTACCTAAGTGGCTGCAACAGCAATAGTCATATAAGATCACACGATAGACAAATATCCTCACTTGAGAAACATTTGGTTGAGACCAATTTATAAGATGGATATCAAGTCAGTATTTGTAGTTTCATGCAAAAGTTTTCAAGAGCATATAATAAGGATAGAACAAATATTGATGCAGAATAATATGAATTCATTATATTTCGTGGTTTCTCATCAGCTGCTTACAACCAAACATGCATTAGAGTTTTATCATTGGGGTAATAAATAATGTGGAACAATTGACATAATTGAATGTAAAGGATTGGAATAACAAAAGTCATCGATGATAACTATATATATGGGCAAGGAAAGGTCAGAGGTTATTAGGTATTGAAATAAAGGGAGGAGTAATAGTTGAGTGGAGTTCAGAGACAGATAAAATCAAAAATGTGATTATTTTAGATGTAGTTGAAAACAATTAGGGTAGGTTACGTAATGATTGAATAATTTATAGATGTAGTTGAAAACAATTAGGGTGGTTTACGTAATAATTGAATAAGATTTGGATAGTTCATATAATTAGGAGAGACAAATGAGTGGAAATGTGTGAGAGAAAGGGTGGTTTAAGAATTGGGTATAAAAAAACAACTGAATATTAACCAAAATTGAACTAATAACAACAACAAAACTGAAACAAAAAAAAACAAAAACAAAAATGGGTTACCAAGGTAGTAATAAGTTTATCACTGTCTCTTTTTGAATACATAGGTCCGGTTTGAGTTTTTTTATCGCGATCGCCTCAGCAAACCGGAGAGCAGTTGTACTTCTTTGTTTACTAATGATTTTAAAGGCATGAGAAATGTCGATGCTGTGCCCGGTGTCGAGTAAATGCCGAGCTATCGCACTGTTGAGAGCCCTGGACCCTTGCAACCTCAGTTTCTTGGGAACATGCATATTTGGTTGTAAGCAGCTGATGAGAAACCAAGACCTATAACCAATTCATGTTATTCTGCATCAATATTTGTTCTATCTTTATTTAAAAGCATATAATAAGATTGATTCAAATTTCGACTATACGGAAACTGGAATACCTTTTATGTTGAAAGACTATTTCTTTTTACCTTTGAACATTGTTTTTGTGTATTTTATTATTATCCCTATTACTTTTATAGCAACCATCCTACAATCAATTTCGATTCTAGTCAATTTTGGTTAAGCCCTTTTTATAACTTACTTAACAGACATTGTCATTCGGATAGTAACAATTTTCATATTACTTGCACTGCTATACCACTAGAGCACATGACACTCTATCCAAAATCTTGACTGCTTAAATACCATTCGATGACTCATACTCCTTTCCCATATGTGTATTTACGCCAAATACTATTATCAGCCTTTGTTTTGCTTTGCTGTGCCCTTATTCAATTCGACTATAAATTACCTATATAATTGCTTGCTATTCGCCTCGTTCGTTTCCTTCGCTTGTTCGCCTGTTCACTCGCTCTCTCGCTTGCCGCTCGCTTGCCGCTCGCTTGCCGCTCGCTTGCTCGTTCATATTCGCTCAGGTGTTGTTAGCTTTCTAATCTGAGTTATTCGACAATAAACTGTAGTTGCTGCTATCCTTTGTCTACTGATTCTACGCACCGTTAAGATTAGAATTATAACGGTTATCGAAGTGAACTATTATCGAAGCACGGCACTACACTCTTACCTTTCAATTTGTCTGGTTAACGTTTTATTGTTTTTATATACAATGTTCGTGATAATTTTTTTAAAACTATATTTGTGATCAGATTGTGTCGAAATACATAGCATAGATAAATCAGATTTGAGAGTCAATGTAAATGAAAGAGCAGTGTGAGTATTTTATTTTATATTATTCAGAATATACGTTTCATCTTATTCAAGGTTTGTCAGCTAAATATATTTGTATTACAATAGTAATGATAATACTGTAACTCTAATCCAGTGTTGTATGCTTCTAACTCCATCATCGACATCCTTTAACCTGTCAAATTCAAATGAAATTCACTTTGCTAAAAGTATATGAACTTATTATTTAGAAGTTGTTAATTCCTAACTAGTTACAGTTCAAAATATCAGCAATAATCAATTCCAAACCGCAAGTGATATTCCATCTTAGTTTATGAACATTTTAAGAGTATACTTTTATTACTCCTCACTAATAATCAAACCCAATATCTATAAGTCTAACAACGATTAAATCTATAAGCAACGACAGATAGTGGCTAGCAGTGGAATCCAGTTTGACACCTGTTTCGTTCTATTTGGGACTCATCAACTGGATGCACCTTCATATCAGAGTTGATGTTCACACAGGGACTCTAACCTGGTAACGTTCGCTTCAAACACCATCACATTATCCATTTATCTACTGAGTCCTGATCTCCACTTTTTGTGCAATGCTACATTTAATATTCTTTAACATATCGTTTTAAATGACTTTACACTTGATTTGCAAAAGTTACTTATTATTAAATAATCCATCATTGAATTCATTCAATTTTTTTACAAGTAGCATATACGTTTAATCAAGTTCCCCGCCTTTATACATCTATCTAGAATTGATAATCATGTATAAATATTTATCCTAGTGAAGAGTTCTATTGACTTTTTGATAAAATGGCTAAGTGCTCGCTCGCGAGACTGGTAGATCCTGGGTTCGAATCTTGCAAGGCGAGATCGTGGATGCGCACTGCTGAGGAGTCCTACAATAGGAAGTTTTGGCCGTCCAGTGCTTCCAGGTTTTCCATGGTTATCTAGCCTCGATTGACTCATCATTTCAACTATACAAAAAAACAATTTCTTTATTCATCCGCTTTTCATTATTAAACTGTATTCTTTATATATAAATTGATTCTATTAAAAGATGATTTTCATCAAAACGTTTGAAATTATCTACATAGATCATCGAACTAAGATAGAGTACACTGGCAACAAACTAAAATTTCCCGATTGTTTGCTTAATAGAAGACATAATAATAGGTTGAATATTAATGTATTGAAGTAATCAACACATTCTGAAAAATACTCAGATTAAGGTTCGGCTCATGCTTGTTGTACGAAAGTCACAGTTGTAAAAAATTTAATTAACAAAAGTATGAATCTCGTTACAGATAAGGAAGACCAACAGATTGAATTGAATAGAGTTTTATCTACGCTTAAGGATAACAACTACCATAAAGAGTTTCCAAAGAAGATTGTTAGAAATGGAAGAAAAACCAAACTAGAATGTATACTGAAAGATTAGAAGTCCATCGTGGTCATCCCATATCGTGGTGAAACATCAGAAGAAATCAAGAGGATTTTAAACAAGAATGATATAAGAGTTTACTTCTGGGCTTGGGACACCATGAGATCAGCATTAGTTAAAGTTAAGGATAGGTTCTCAAAGGAAGAACAACAGAATATTGTGTATGAGATCAACTGTCATGATTGTAATGCAGCATATGTGAGAGAAACGTCCAGACAATTGAACACGAATAATGTTTGAAACATCTTCCCAAATCTTCGGTTAACCTAAAAAAATTAGAGAATAAGTCGGCGATCCATAATTGACTAGTGAATTCAATAGTCAAGATACTACTATCTTCAAAAATTCCCATACTGATACGATTTATCACTTTATAGAATCATAACAGTGAATTCATTCATATTAATCATTCATTGAATCATCATTGAAAGTTGAACTCTTAAATGATGAAATAAAACAGTTTTAATTATTTAAACTCTTATATTTCAGGTCAAATTGAAAAAGAGAATTATGATTTGCCATTTATTTTTCATTTTATAATTAATATGTTACCATAAATCTGATTTTTATATTCAATTTATGACCTACTTCAAAAATATCAGCTTTACATGTCTTATGGAAGAAAGTTATACTTGTGAAATATATCTTTATTAAGAGTTGGTAAGAGAAGAAATTCTGTTTCATTTTCTTGGAAAAAAAAAACTTAATACATAACCTGGAAGCACTGGATGGCCAAATCGTCGTATTGTGGAACTCCTCAGCAGTGCGCATCCACGACCTCGCCTCGCGAGATTCGAACCCAGGACCTGCTCTGGCGCGAGACTGGTAGGTCCTGGATTCGAATCACATGAGGTGGGATCGTAGATGCACACTGCTGAGGAGTCCCACAATAGGACGAAATGGCCATCCAGTGCTTCTAGGTTTTCCCTGATGGTCTAGCTTCAATTGATTCACGCTTTCAACTATGAAAATACTAAATTTCCACAAAAAACCTCTTCTGATGTTAATAAATAACGTTTATTTTAAATTGATATCATGTATGAATCAATGTTAGATCACTATTGAAAAGCATAAACCACTGGACGGCCTTTCCGTTCCATTATTGGACTTTTCAACAGTGCGCATTCACGACCCCTAACAAGGGTCTCGAACCCAGGAACTTCAGTTTCACGAGTGAATGTTTAACTTTTGGACTACTGAGCCAGCATCCAATTACGTTTCTATTTGTTAATAAATTTTCAGTGGTAAGGTGGCCTATCATACATTATGTCTAATTTGTATGATATTACACGTTTTATTGTAATAAACATTCCATTCTAAAATAATAATATTTAACACTGATCTTACGAAACCGGAAACATTCTTGAAGAAGATTTCCAAAATACAATGAATTCATATGACTTCAAACCTAATCGTCAGTTATGATGTCTACATATTATGCTGTCGATAATATTCGGAATTGAAATTTGACCAGTTACTTGGTGAATAATACGTTGGTCTTTTGTGGAAAAAAAAATTTCTGGATTAGTCCCTGTGTAAATATCAATACCGTGAGGAAGGTATGTTCAGCTGGCATGATCTAAATAGGCCAAGATACGAATTCTGGATTGTTTTGTTAGTCACAATACTCATATTTTCATAAATCCTTATTGAGCGTTTGTATGTATTACTTATGAATCTAGCCTGAAATTGTATCCGTTTGTTTTATTGTTATTCATAATTCTCAAGTTATCAATGAAAACTAGTTTTTTTTCGTCTATTTTGTCTATGAATACTTAATTCATTAGAGAATTAACAGAAAAAAATAGTTCATCAAAATCGTAATAAGTTAGACTAGTCTACTGGTTACCATGGCAATATAGATCTGAACATATATATTGGGATGTTAACAATGAAAATAGTAATTCATAAGATTTTTTTGTTGATTTATATGGAAACATGAACGTATACAACGCTCTTATTCGGCATATAATCGATTTTAGCATGTTACATCTAAAAATATACTTAACATAGTAAACTACCATCGTAATTGTGGATTTAGTCTTCTTGAAATCTTAAATGAAATCCATTTCTAGATCATGTAAAATGTTTACAAAATCGATTATGTTCACTTTTGTATGTATTTTCAGTATTTACTTACCTACCTACGCCTGGTACCCTTCGTGGAAAAGCATAGGCCTCATAGCAGCATTTTCCATCCAACCCTGTCCTGAGCAATCCTTTCCAGTTCCTTCATTTTTTCATATCTGCCTCTATTTTCTGGCGTTGTGTGTTCTTTGACCTTCCTCTTTTCCGCTTCCCTTCCGGATTCCAAGTTAGGGCTTGCTTTGTAATGCACATTAGTGACTTCCCTAATGTTTTTCATATCCACTTCCAACGTCTTTTCCTAATTTCCTCTTCAGCTGGAAGCTGGTTTGCCCTCTCCCATAAAACGCTATTGCTGATAGTATCCGGCCAGTGAATGTTGAGTATTTTGCGTAAGCGACTGTTTATAAATACTTGTACCTTCTTGACAATGGATGTAGTAGTTCTTCACGTTTCAGCTCCATACAGTAGGACTGTCTTGACGTTCGTATTGAATATTTTCACTTTGAAGTTGGTTGGCAGTTGTTTTGAGTTGCATATGTTCTTCAATTGTAGAAATGCTGCCCTTGCTTTGCTAATCCTCGCCTTTACATCTGCACATGATCCTCCTTATTCATCAGCGATGCTTCCCAGATACGTGAATGTTTCCACCTCTTCCACGGTTTCGCAATCAAGTGTGATTGGATTGGTGTCCTCCGTGTTGTATTTGAGGATCTTGCTTTATCCCTTGTGTATGTTGAGGCCTATTGATGCAGAGGCTGCTGCTACATTTGCTGTCTTCGTCTGTATTTGTTCGTGTAAATGAGATAGGAGGTCTAGGTCATCTGCGAAGTCCAAATCATCTAATTGATTCTGAGAAGTCCATTGTATTTCGTGTTTCCCCTCAAATGTCGAAGTCATCATAATCCAGTCAATCACCAGATTCCGTATCAATATTTCAAAGGTATTATATCATTTTGCGATAGTACACTTGCAAACATTGATTATAATTTAATAGTTGAATTCATGAGTCAATTAAAGCTAGACCACAATAGAAAACCTGAAAGCACTGGATAGATTTACACTTCTGAAGAGTCCCATACTAGGATGAAACAGCCATTCAGAGCTTCCAAATTTTCCTTGATACTCTAGCTTTAATTGACTCATGAATTCAATCGTTAAATTATTAAATTCTCCACAAAACCCCTTTCCGATACTTATTATAATTGTTTTAGGAAAGCTAATCACAACATTAATAAATATTGAAAATTCAATCTTGTTTTTTCTTCTTTAACGCCACTAAAAGCATGAAATGTATAGAATAAATATCTGTTCATTAAATTTAGTTTAATACTGACCTGATAATAAAATTGATCAACAGATATTTCATCATGATATAGAACTTCTTAGTAATGCCCATCTATGATCGATCCAGTGTTATCAGGTATTCAATAGTTGTTTGATCTAGTCATATATTATTTATGATCAATAACGCTTAACAATATTTATAAACTCTCACAAATATGATATAAAATCTGTTTGATAAAGTTTCTTATTTCTTAATACCATTTAAAATGATTTCATTATTAATAAAATTTGAATCTCGTGAGGCGGGATCGTGGATGCGCACTGCCACTGAGGAGTTCCGCAACAAGACGAAACGGCCGTGCAGTGCTTCCAGGTTTTCCATGGTGATCTACCTTCAACTGACTCATAATTTCAACTATATAAAATCACTGAAATCTCCACAAAACCCCCTTCTGATATTAACATTACAATTAGGTTGTGATTCTTTTTTGTATAAAAACTGATTTCATATTGCGATTCTATTCATGAAAATCTTTATAATCAGTCATATAGAATTAGATTTTCTACATCTATTTATATAGACGAGTATTTCAAAATGTTTTCATTCGGATCATTGTGTTTTATTCGGAACTTTATACTTAATTCATAATTGGCATATTACTTACTTTTACTTACTTACGCCTGTTACTCCTAATGGAGCATAGGTTGCCGAATAATTGGCATATAATTCCCATTTAAACAGTAAAATTAAAAACATGAAGTTCAGCGAAGGGATCTCTTTTCAACGAATTTATTATCAAGCTGTACAATCGTATATATATGAAAATGTTTTGTTAAAGTACTAATTCCGTGAGGAAATGTGAACATGAATAACCAAGATGACATAATAGATAGATTATAATACTAGATTACGTAATACGAGTAATAGCAATAGACTTAGTGGTTATAGTAAGATCATTAAGATGGGGAGCACCAGATATATATGCGCCACACAAATCTCATTTGATTTGTGTGAGGGCTGTGATACTGCCCAGGTGCCCAAACCGAAGCAGATGGTTTACTTAAGGGGCCACACCCGGAACCTTTGACCTAAAGATCTGATCTACATGTTTTTGTTACAATAATTAAAGGTCATAGAGGTGTAAAAATGAATATGATGATATAATGAGTATTCATGAATAAATAATGAGAATATAAGACATAAGTAAAGAGGAAATGCAGTAATAATAATAATAATAATAGAATAATAATAATAATATTAAGGCCATGATACCGATAATGATAAGACGTACTTCTTTTGTACGCATAGTTTTACCTAGATTTCTTCGTATCCAACTTTTAAAAATAGCTAAAGCTCTTACCATCCATTAGCTTAAACCAGAACGATACGTACAAAAGAAGTACGTCTTATCATTATCGTTACCTGGTTGAACTCCACTAGTCATTGCTTCTCACTAGAACTCCAAGAAATATCTTTTGAAGTCAGTCACTAGTGAGCATATGATTATTATTAGAAGGGGGTTTTGTGAAAATGTTAGTAATTTTATCTCGTTGAAATCAAAAATCAATCGAAGCTAGACCACCATGGAAAATTCCTAAGCACTGGATGGCTGTTTCGTCCTGTTGTGAGACTCCTCAGATGGGAGCTTAGATACACACTGCTGAGGATAGCTTTTATATTACTAGAAATTCATTAGTATTTATTCATATGTTAAATAATGTTTTATTCTTTTTTTTAAATATACAAGTGACCTTGATATAATGAATTAAAGAATGATAATATAATTTAAAATAAACAATGAACACTTGAAAACTTTTTTTAAAATTTAATTATTGGCATCATTTTCTTTACAGAGTCTATATGATTTAGAAGAATGAATTATCTTTCTAATTTGCATTTTTAATTAAATTTTTATAATAGTTTTGGTCATTTAGTAATACTAAAATGTAAGAAATGTTTAACATATGCCCTGGTATGGCCGAGAGTGGGAAGAGTCCGCTCTCCCTCTCCAAATGCTCTCACATGGCCAAGCGTATATAGCCTCTGTCAGGGAAGTCCTACTCACTGACTTCTCCTGGCAGGGATATTGTTTACGAAATTGAAAGGACGAAAAGCGAATGTCCGGCGCTTTAACTGTGTTGGTGGACACGGAAAGTTCACCTAGGGGAGTTGGAAAACCCTGATTACAAACCAATGATGCACATGGGCTGGCTCCAGTATCCTGAGGGAACAAATGGTGTATGAATCAATTGTTGGTCACCGGCTACCATGGGACTGCATCTCCTCACGATGCTCCACTGCCTTGTGGATCAGATCTTTAGATCGAAGGCTCCGGATATGGCCCCTTAATAAAATCACCTGCTTTGGTCTGGGAACCCAGGCAGTATCATAGCCCTCACACAATTCAATGAAATGACATTTTTTGTGCGGTGCATATATATCTGGTGCCCTTCTTATCTGAAACTCATTACTGTAAACCAATGCCTATGTCTGATTTGCAATTTTTTCCATAGAACTAACTATTGACTATAGGTAAAAAAAACTATATACAATAATAGAGAGAAAATAAGTGTACAAATAGAGATAAGAATAGCTTAACTTGGTTAAATAAGCTTTAAAATAACAATACATAAAACCATTTTATATTGTTTATTGGAATTTTCCCATTGATATTTAAGGCACCAATTGATTAGTCAAACAAATAATACAAAATGAGTTAAGACTTCATACCATTGTACAAGGTAGTGGCTGTCAGGACTCTGAGAATTCCCTCACGAAACTAGTCACTTATGAGCACATAGTAATTATCACTATAGGGTTGAGAAGATTAATAAGTTTTAGATTGAAATCGCGAAACGATCAATGTTAGACCAAATAAATACTCATATATCAATGATAAATAGAAAAACATACAAACATTATTTTAATCCGATTTTTGTGTATTCTTTTAACAGTGACTTGATAATGAATTGCACAAACATAGAAGATTGTTAATCATTCAACCACAACTATCAATATGCACTGTTTGTTTACTTTCTATGAGTATTATTGTTTTCGTAGGGAATATATAAATCAAACGATAAACAAACGGTTTTTATCACCTAGTATTGTTTGTTTGAATCTTCCCATTGATGCTTAGGACTGCAACTGGTCAGTCTCTAATTGGCATATGTGCATACTGTGTGTATTGCGTCGATATAGCCTAAATTCACAAGCATGGCGAGCAAAGATGGATAGTGGCTAGTAGTGGAATCCAGTTTGATGCGTGTTTCGTCCTATTTGGAACTCATCAGCCGGATGTACCTGCATCTCAGAGTTGATGTTCACTCCGCGACTAGAACTCAGTACCTTTCGCTTCAAACTCCATCGCGTTATCCACTCGGCTGACCAGTTGCAGTCCTAAAACGTCAATGGTAGGATTCAAACAAATAATACTAAGTAAATTTCAACTTCACTCCATTGCACAAACAAGTGGCTATCAGGACTCAGTAGCTGAGTGGATAACGCGATGATGTTTGAAGTGAAAGGTACTGAGTTTGAGTTCCAGAGTGAATATGAACTCTGAGATGCAGGTACATCCAGCTGACGAGTCCCAAATAGGACGAAACGCGTGTCAAACTGGATTCCACTGTTAGCCACTATCCATCTTTGCTTACCAAACGGTTTTTTTATTAAGAAAAAAGTAATAAACAAACAGCAACTACGTGAAGAAGTGAAAAAATGGGTTTCTCATTTAAGTGTAACAAGATTAAAGAACAATTTACTATGAATAAAGAAGACAGGAAAATGTGTGACAGTTTTTATTTTTGTTGATCAGGAGGAGTTTTGTAGAGATTTCAATATTTTCAGAGCTAAAATCATGAGTCAATTGAAGTTAGACCACCATGAAAAACCTGGAAGCACTGGACGGCCGTTTCGTCCTATTATGGGACTCCTCAGCTTGCGCATCCACAATCCCGAATTCGCGAGATTCAAACCCAGGAACTACCAGTTTTTATTTTCACTAAGGAATTGTCATAAATTTGAAGAGCATTGAATGATGATTTGTTTAGGTTGAAAACAAACAAACAAACAATTCAATAGGCCATGATTTATTATTTTTTTCTTAATGGTCAAGTATTATTTAGTATAAGAACAGAAAGTCTTATTGTTATGTTATTAGCTTATACGATTATTGCAAAGAAATACGATTGCCAATTTAGATACTCTGACTTATACACAACCAAACTTATGATGCATACACCAGTACAGATAGCGTAGAGTTCTGATTTGTCTTTTGTCCTCTTATCTCTACCTGTTAAGTCCAGAGCACCAACTTTAGCCTCCACGAAACGAATTATATATTTCAAACATACCGAGTTTATATACAAGTCAAACAGACCACACCACATCATAAATAGAAGATAACATTTGTACAAGATCAAGCAAAAACGTGGCTGTGATTGTGGGAGACTGTAATTAATAAACTGGGTATAACTTGAGAATGGTAAATTGTATAAATAATGGTCTGTAGGTGGCTCGACACTGTGTGCACTATGTTGAGATAAGATGGTGGTTGGAGGTGGTCAACAGGAAACCCTGCACCCGCGTTTCGTGCTACTTGGCACTCGTCAGCAGGTCAGTCCTAAAACATCAATGGGGATATTCAAACAAACAATACTAAGTGAATTGTAACAGTGTTTATACTAAGTAAATCAATATCGAATACTTTCAGCACAATTAACATTAAGTAATTAAGTTCATTTATAAAACACAGTGAATCGATATTTACTCCACTTTTAACCAAATATACGAACAAGAGTATTCCGAATGTTTGAAATGAATAAATTGATTTATGAGTCCCAATAAAGTACTCGGAACTAGCAGAACAGATAATGAAACGAAAACAGAGGCACTTCATTGTTTGACTCAACAAAATGAAATCTGAATACAGCTTAGGTCATTTTTATAAGATAAAACTAACCAATCATAGGATGAGTTATAGTATTAAAACAAAACAACTCATCAGTCCCAGAGTGAACATCAACTCTGGGGTGCAGGTGCATCCAGCTGATCAATCCCAAATAGGACAAAACGTGCGTCAAACTGGATTCCATTGCTAGCCACTATCCATCCTTGCTTATAATGCTTGTGAATTAAGGCAATATCGAGACAATCCACACAGGATGTACATATGCCAATTAGAGACTGATCAATTTCAGTCCTAAAAATGAATGTACAAAGTATCAACTTTTGTAACTCAGATAACAAGAAGAAATTAAATCATTGTGATCTGTTAAATTTTATGCCACTGGGTTACAACCAATGAAATTTATCATGAAGTTAATCTTAAATACAAATAAGGAAAGTTTAAGAATAGAGAAACTGACGGTAATCCTATGTATTAAATGGAAATGTGACTAGAAACAGTAAATGCAACATTAAACCAATTGGTAAATTAAGATATCTGCCTTAGCATAATGTTAATTACTGATTATGACAAAAGTCGCATTTACAACCTAAGTATTATTATCAGAAGGGGTTTTGTGGAGATTTAGTAGGACGAAACGGCCGTCCAGTGCTTCCAGGTTTTCCTTAGTGGTCTAGCTTCAATTGACTCACGCTTGCAACCTAAGTATTGATTATGAATGTTAACACATCACATTGAACCAGAATGAGATCAGTAATATACGAACATCTATTCAATTCCTTAATAAATATTTGAAACAAAATATAGTGTGTAACTTCTAACTATAACTCAGTATGTGTAAGATACCATATTGTCATTTCTCAAATGGAGCCAGTCGTTTATGTGTATGGATAAGTTGTACTGCTCTACTTTTCGAGATATGATATACAGGATTCTTCTCTGAAGTTGATTAAATGAGTTTTGAGTTTAATACTCATTCATATTTATCTTCAAATTTTCTCTACATCATTCAATCACAGATTATCAAATCATGCCTATGAAAAATTTGTTTAATAGTTGAATTCATGGGTCGATTAAAGCTAAACCACCATGGGAAACCTGGAAGCAATGAACGACCATTTCATCATAGTATGGGACTTTTCAACAGTGCGTATCCACGATCTCTCACACAACAGTCAAACCCAAGAACTTCCGTCTCGCCCGCGAACTCGTAAAATCTAGAACACTGAGCTGGTTGGCATCCACCGGTCGTTAATGTATAATTCCAAACAATCCACGAAATTGTGTCACCGTCCACTATTATCTTCCATTAGTAACTGCCTCACAAAAGACATAGTTGAACTCCATCAGTCACAACTTCTCACTAGAACTCCAGGAAACACCTCTTGAAGTCAGTCACTGCTGGTGAGCACATGATGATTATGATCAGATTGGGGTTTTTTATGCAAATTGTAGTAATTTAATAGTTGAATTCATTTCTTTAACAAAGAACTGCATGATGAAAATGAATTAGCGCATAATAAACTGATACTAGATTACGTAATGTAAGTAGTAATAATGGAAGATTGTATGTGAGTGTGTGAAAATAAAAAGCAATGGAATATGACGTGAATGGAAATAAGATACTTCTTCGTTACAATAAATAGAGGTAATTTTAAATAAAATTATGATGATATGCAGAATAATTAACGAAAGAAAGTCAGCCAGTCACAACGTACAACTTCGTACATACGTACATCAGTTCAAGTTACCATACCACATTAACACAGAGATGCAGTCGTCGATTGAAATCCCATAGTGGTAGAAGTAGTAAGAGTATAAACAGTAATCCGAAAGATTAGGGTTTGAAGATGTTTTTCAAGGAGTATAATCCAGTGAAATAACTTTGGAAAGAGAAAAAATATACGGACATGAAGAATTCAGAAGATTAGAATTTGGGAGAACACAAAGAGTGGACGCACCTTTGACATTGCAAACGATTTTAAGCTATGTCATTCAAGGTCTCTAACCATCGATTGCTATCATCTCACGGATCTCAACCAGGTAGTCTACACTTACCGACATGGTCCATATGTCTTTACGGAATAAATATTTAACACATTTTTTTCAGATGTATATATATGCATAAGTCAGTCAGTCAGCTAAAACATAGGACCAGGCACATATATGCATCCGTCCAAGTTGTCATACCTCGTTAGCACAACAAGAGGAACACCGGATTCATAGAAGTAGTTAATTTAATGATGGTAATATATAAAAGAAACGTTGTATATAAGGATATAGTACAGGAAGAAAGACAGATATGAAGCAATTTTAATCTTAAGGTTTAAAGGAAGGTAAAGAGTGTATACACCTACGCCATTGTGATCGATTCTGAGCCATGTCACACACAGTCTCCAACCATTAGTTACGATAGTTGCGCGGACCCCAACCAAGTAGTCTGCATCTACCAACATGGCTCAGACTAGAAGTTAGTGACTTCGTGCTCTGATGCCACGTTTTGGTTTGGCCGCCCCTAACTCTCTTCCAATCATCGACAATACTAGTCAGCATAGCACGTCGTGGTAATCGGTGTTCAGGCATACGTAACACGTGGCTCAACCATCTCAGTCGATAGAGATTCATGACCTCATCAACTGATTTACCATTATTCCCTAATACCCTGTGTCTAACCTCACTCACAATTACTTACCCGGTGATCCCAGCAGATGCGAGCAATATTTCTAAGGCATCTGTGGTAAAATACTAGAAACTTACGAATATCTTCTACTCTTAATGGCCATGTTTCACAGCCGTAAAGTAGACCAGAGCGAACTGATGCGAACAGCTTGATAATAAATTTGTTAAACAGAGATCTCTCTTTTGAACTTCATGTCTTAAATGTTTCAATAGTTATTATATATCAAGTGAACAAATGCAAAGATCCTATGATGATGAAAGAACTCAGTGAAATTTTTTAAAATGTAACTCCGTTAAACTTACGTTAGTGAAATTAAAGATCATTGTTTTCGAAAACTGTATCGAAAGCAATGAGTATCTTAAACATTCCTGGAAGCCACTAAGGCGAAATCCCAATGCTAAAACTATCAAATTTCATGCACTTAATTGTATTGATGCTATTAAATCTCAATTAATTGGGAGAGAAAACAACATATCTCTGAGACGTCACTCACCATATTAATTGTCGTCAGATGAAGGATTATGTTTGATTGTCACTAAAAAACAATCAAGCAAAGCTAAATTTAAATACTTGAAAACACTTAAACCAGTAGGCGTGAATAAGAAGTTTCATGAAAACCCGTAAAAATATGTATTTCATCATTCTTCAATCACACTTTCGTCAATCCAAATTCAAGCCTTATCATTAAGATTCTATAAAAACCGATAGACTTCATACTTAAATATATTTAGAAAATCTACTAGATCAAATTCGTGATTTCATTCTAACATCACAAGAGTTCCAACATCTCACAGTCATAGTACTTGATTGCTGTCATGCTAGATCACTACAGAATTTAGTCATAATGACCTAACAACCAAAAAGCATATAGATCAGCTAATTATCCTGACAAGAAATAAGGACCCGATCCTAAGTAAAACCGAGAATAAATCTAATGAGGTATTCCTTGATCTCCTAGATTACTTGAACAAGATGCTGTTAGTTCAAGAGGATGTTACCAATTTTCCAAACTTTAAGGAGAAGTACATAAAACAGCACAAATTGAAAGAAATTTCAGCTAACTAATGTTTTTAAAAATCTGAACAACAAAGGGATAATAACACCAGACTTATGGCATAACATACGTTCAGTGGGTTCAGTCATCACTCACTTATATGGATTACAGTAAGTATATAAACCTCGGTTACCGTTAAGACCTATTTTGGAAATGTCTAGTTCGCACTCCTCAGCAGTATGCATCCACGACCTCGCCTCACGAGATCCAAACCCAGGATCTACTATTCCCGCGCCAGAGCACTTAACCGATAGACCACTGAGCCGGTATCCGATGGTGTTTATGTCTAACTCCAACCAATCTACGAAATTGAGCAACCGTTCACCAATTGTCTTCAGTGAGTTCCTATCTCACAACAGACGTGAGGCGGGATCGTGAATGCACACTGCTGAGGAGTCCACAATAAGACGAAACGGCCGTCCAGTGCTTTCAGGTTTTCCCTGATGGTCTAGCTCCAATTGACTCACACATTCAACTATGGTAATATATTTATATTTAGGTAAAAGACTACTAATGAGTAGCTAAAATAGTTTCACTAATGTCTATGGGACTAAATTACCCACTCTAATTATAAATGGTAGGAAGTGGGATTTTGAGATTCGGGAATACACACTCAGCAAATGTCAAAGTTCACCTAAAAGAACAATGTTGCACAATTTTCAAACCATTATGTAACACAGATTACTTTCATTGACAATTTCAAGTTTTAAAATAGCTTTCAAATCAAGAGTTGATCACTGAAATCATAGTAATTCAACTTATTTTGTAAGCCTTTAACTTCAAAATCACTCAATTGGAAAAGTGTGGAACTATTTTCTGTTGAATACATAAAAAATTAGACCAAACAATGATCGATGATGTAAAGAGTTTATTTACAGTATCAAGTATGAATACAGGTTGATTCAGTTCACAAATATTATCAAGTGTAAAAATCGAACATGTAGCGAAATCAATATGGAGAGGAGGCAAAAAATTTAGGTATCTTACATTGTCAAAAGAAGTATAATACAACTGTGTTAGTGTTGTCAATATTTACAATTCATGGATTCCAACGCAATTTATGATCTTTACATCCATCATTCCACCATCGTGCCACTTTCGGAACCCAATATGGACCAAATGCTTGAGATGTATGTGCCAGTAGACACATCGCACATTGAGGTTGTGAATCCCAATCATGTATGATTCCATGACCATGCCATGCAAAATATTCATTATATGCAGTATCATTCTTATCCAAATACTTCAAATAGTCTGCCAGTTTAGCTGGTGATTCGAATTGATCAACGTGAATGAAAGAGTATGGAGGAGCGACTCTTTCATATTCTTCTATCGAGGCACCCATCACAATTGGAAGTATATCGTTTCTTGAAGTGAATAAAAATTGTGATATTCCGTCAAAAATTGGTCTAAACACCAATTTACAGTTTATTCAACAACAAACTGCATATTCAGTAGAAAATAGTATTCATAATATCAAGTTGTATAACACATTGGTAAAGAAATGTCACTAAACAGTCATGAAACACATAATATTTTCCCCTAAAAGATCTGGAGATCCCACAAGCTAGTCTGGTAGTCTGTTAAACGTCGAATCCTATTGCTCAAACTAGCCGAAAAATAAGGTATTACAACCATTGGAAAGCTTTCGCGTGTCAGCGACTTAAGGATCAAAATCGACTGTTAAAATATCAATTCCCACAGATCAGTGGAATTTATTATGCATGCAGTTATTAATGTCCTAGATAGAAAACATCGAAATAATTTTAAATGAATTAAAAATCTGGACACTACTCACGCATCATTGAATCAGAATGAAATACGGTACGGTGGGAATGATGAATTATGGATGGAGACCAATAATTAATGTATTAATGTAGTGGTCAAAGGCAGTGGTATATACAAAACAAAGTCTATGGAGAGTATTGAAGTCATTGCCAATTCGAACTCGTAAAGTCAAAGTCAGAAATTCCAAGAAATTCTTCAATTTCAATATCAGAACCTTCAATTTTGGTCAAACGACTTTCAACTGACTTTACGACATATATGTCAAATCAATTCCTACCAGGCTACACATCAAGTTATCTTATTACAACCATTGGTGATTTCAGTTATAGGACACGAATTCTTCAGGTGCTCATATCTTTATCAATCAAACCGTAGACCTAATGTTCAACTTGAAAAGCAGGCAGGAGGTGAAGCGAATTATCTTACACTTCATGTCTGTAACGTGGTTGAAATTTCGAAAAGAAATAGAAGTTTCACATTCGATAAACTCTGAGAATATATGGAGCAAACCCAAAGTATCACATTTTATCAGTGTTGTCACAAAAGAACAGAAAGAAGAGTCTACGTCCGATTCAAAGAACTTATTCCGAAAATTTCGAGGTCAAATGGATTAGAAGCATTCAACAGTGCCATCACAAAACATCTTGATACAGGACATCAAATCGAAACACTGAAGCCTGTCAATGTAATTAATAAACTATCAAACTCTAATCTTCTGAAATTTACCGAAGCTATAACGATCAAACGTCTAAAAGTGGATCTATGCATCCAGAACGAAACGGCAAAAAAATCTTTCTTTGCCTTGGTAACAGTACACCCCTTTTTGTTACGTCATTCATTATTTCAACTCTGAGTTCTAATCACTAGTTCAATGTTTTGGAACTTTCGCTCTCAAACTTTATTTATTTATCTGAAACAAAGATCATTTATGACCTTATTAACTCTATTAGAATCTACGGTACATCATGATACACATAATCATCTCTAATCACCTTCGTATTTATAAGTATGTCAATATCGGTAATAACTTGGATCTTAAAATATTAAATGGATTGTAAGCAGCTGATGAGTACCTAACGAAATAAAATGAATTCATATTATTCTGCATATTATTCTTCGTTCTTGCACTCTTTAGGATGATAAAAAGGAACAATGTGTATGAAATAAACATTTTGTAATAGCTGACCTATAGCTGACCTATGTAAAATGAGACAACTCTGTGTTTGTTTACTCTGATTCCAACTAGCTAGTTAACTACAGTTATAGTTGAAAGCATGAGTCAATTGAAGCTAGACCACCAAGGAAAACCTGGAAGCACTGGACGACTGTTTCGTCCTATTGTGGGACTCCTATTGTGCAAATCCCAACGATAAACACAACCAACTACAGTTATATTTATTTATTTTAAAATTTACCTATAATCTTAATATAGATAGAGACTAAAAATTGAGAGATTCCCTTTTATAATTATATTTGTTCTAGGAACAAATTAGAAATTTATATGTTGGTTTACTTTACTTGATCAATTTTTATGGGTTCGAATCTCGTGAGTGCGGAATCGTGGATGCGCACTACTGAGGAGTCACATAATAGGACGAAGCGGCCGTCCAGTGCTTCCAGGTTTTCCATGATGGTCTAGCTTCAATTGACTTATGATTTCAACTATGAAAACATCTTTAAACGTTAATAAATTATTCAGTGGATATAGATTTTACACGTGTATAAACTGACCTTGATTTGTTTGTATTCTTATTGTTCCTATGGTTACTCACCATGGTTTTCAAATGTGTTCAATTTAATTTTCTATATAATATGTCAGTATAATCAGTAAACAAATACACACATTAACTTACATCTCAACTATGTATCCTAGTTGAATGGAGCTCTTTATATTCTCATTTTAAATATTCATTCTTTCTTATTGAGTTTCTTATTATTATTTTGAATTAATCTAAATTTATTTGATATTTCTAGAATGAAGGTTTTATGGAGATTGTAGTAATTTCTAACAGTTGAATTGATGATTCCATCAAATATAGACCACCATCGAAAGCCTGGAAACAATGGACGGTCGTTTCGTCCTAGTATGGAACTTGTGAGCAGTAGGCATCCACGATCCTGCATACAACACTCGAACCTAAAACCTAAGGTCCCACACACGAACGCTTAACCTCTAGACCGCTGAACAACTATCTAACGGTGTTCATGTCCAAGTTCTTTGATATTATTAAATAGGATAGTAGTAATGCTCGCTTAATATTTAAACTGTTCATATTTTTAACAATCGGTTTCTAGGTCAATATTAAGTAACTATTATTCAAAAATTGACTAGTGCATTTTCACGTCGCAAGTGTTTGAATGCACTGGGTGGATTTGGTAACCTTTTATCATTTTGAATTCACTTCTCAAATATTCACTGTTTGAATGGATAAATCATGATTTTTTTTACGAAGCTAAACGGGTCTAAATCTTTCAATAAACAAATTAGACCGTTGATGCTATTCCAAGCTGAATTTCATAATACTTACTGAGATATATCTTGAAAGTTCGTTTGCGTATTGTAGTCTAGGACTTTTAGCTCCACAATTACTCACAAACCATGCTACCTGTTTCGATTTACCAGCAGCATAATTTCGAGAAGGCAGAGGATATCTTGTTTTTGGTTCATGATACTTTGAATGTGGTTCATAATAACCGTATGGCGAATAAATCGTTGAATCCAAACGAAAAGATATGGTAAAATTAACCTAAATATCAGTAAACAATATTTGATGAATGTGTCTAATGACATACGTATAAAATAGTAATAATAATAATGTATTCTGAAACTTAGTGCAGATTACACACCGATGTAAAGGAATGATCTGGCTGATACAAACCCCTAAATTTAAAACTAACACTTTCTAGAAAAAAAAAGAATTACAAATCATTTCAAAGTGAGGATTTTCTACAACTCTAACAAAAATGTGTTTTAGTGAATGTTATGGAAAGTTGAGAAATCTCTGCTTATCATGCTTGTGAATTAAGGCTATATCGAGGCAATATGCACAGTATGCACACATGCCAATTAGAGACTGACCAGTTGCAGTCCTAACACATCGATGAGAAGATTCAAACAATCAACACTAAATATATATATTGTTCTGACCGAATGATTAGTGTTATGGCCTAAAATCAAAACACGCGAGGTCACGGATTCAAATCATAATCCATTCGATTTGATCTAGTAAACAGAGTAGTAGCATTCATGCTGAAAAATTGGTGTAAAAAGACAAAAGTACAAATTCGTACTTGTTTGTAGTTGTCTAAAATTGTAATTAGTCTGAATTTAATTGTTATTCACCTGGTGTTTAAAAAGACAATATTCTTCTACATTTATTGTTTCTTGTCATACAAATTCCTTCAGAAGCTTATCATTCGGATAAAGTATCTATCAACAGATACATCAAATTCAAATCAGTTTATCAACCAGTAAGGAGGAGGATGAACAACTATAAGTTTAATGATCAGATCAGACGTGAAAACAACGATTACAAATCTATGGACAACAGTCAATCGAATTCAACAAAACAAATAGCTAGTCAATGATGAAGAAATATTAAGTAGTCACTTTCTTTAAGGTATGTTCTGATGATATAGTCAGGAAAAACAATGAAATATCTTCAGCATTAAACCATCCATCTTGGACAATGAAATCAGTTCAAACGTCTTCGGAGCCTTCGCAAAAGACAATACTCATGTTAACATGTTGATATTTTTGGCTTAAAGATATTTTATTCGGTGATTAAACTAAATTAGATGATTCAAAGTTACGAGTTAATTCATTTGAATTTGCTTAATGGTGCTAAATGATTCTACTGAAAAACTTATTTTTATGATTAATGGATGAGTTGATATGAGTGAACACTATCATATTGTAATATCACTAAGAGGATTATGAATAGTAACTTTTGAGAACTATTTATAGATCAATATGATACGCATATTTCCTATTGTGTAATTGTTAAGTAACTAAACTATTCATATTCATGTTCCTTCTATTATGAGCTTTATCTTGACCTATATACTATTACTGTACGATTTACCATCCCTGAGTTATACCCGGTCTATTAATTACTGTTCCCCCTATTCACAGCCACATTTGACCAAATCTTGTACAAACGTTATTTTCAATTTTATGGTACGATGTGGTCTGTTTGTTTGGTATATAAACCCAGTATATTTGAGAATAATGATGCATATTGCAGAAGCTGTTATTGGTGTTCTGAACTTAACTGGCTGGGTTAGGCAGATAGCAGGACCGACAAGTGCTCTAAACTGCTCGTACAGGTTTTCTGTGTCACTAGTCCGATCGATAAATCACTGCTCTCTAATTGGAGGTACTAACACGTCATATATATATAAACAGGGCACTCATGTCACAAGATATAACACATATCTTGTTCATACTGATAACCTTCATAAAAATAGATAGTAGACTTGAATTTCCTGAACAGATCTGTCGTCAATTTCCTATATCTGTATCAGTAAAATTGAAGATTACTGCAACGTTCACCATAAATCAGTGGAATAATATAAACCACCATAAAATACACACAGGTCAATAGATAATTTTTAAGGTACGCATTGTAGCTTTAAATAATTCCCCAAAATTAATAGCTCTTTAAGTGTTCGACATTCGATGCTGACCACATTAGTTTTAGTGGACTTGTTTAGCTGAAGGCGTTCGGTCATGCATCCGCACCAGATCACGTTACAGCACAGCGTGGGAAACATCTCCTACGATTATTAGCCAGATTAGATCAAGCGCTTCTCGATATATTGATAGCGCATCAAATATATCTGCCAACCCCTTCGCTTCTGACTTCAGATTTTAACTGAGTGAGGCACGATTCAATTATAGAAAGTGTTACTGGTTAATAGTTGTCAAACTACAATACTGGTGGTATCTTCAGCACATATATCTTAACGTGTATACAAGAAGATAATTTGATAGTAAATCAAAAAGTTTTCAATAGAGCTTTTCTCATTTCTGTCAACAAATTAAATCAATACAAACTGTTGGTGACTATTCTATTTAACAATACTATGTGAAAAGATGATGTTAATAAAACCAACAGAAATGTCAAACTTTTTTCCTTTAAAAGTTTAATTTGTAGTAATGAAGTATTATTAAACTATCTTAGAAATCACTATCTATAAACTGAATTACCATATAATTATTACTTTCTAGTTATTATATTTTGAATAATTTTTTTTCTGGTTAGCCATTTTTAGAGAGTTGGTTTTCTACGGGATGGGGTCGCTAACCCCATGCCCAACCCTCCTCCTTTATTCGGGCTTAGGACCGGCAGTAGCCCCTGAAGGAGCTAAAATGGACAGCTAGGATGCAGCTGGACGACTTAGACTTCGCAGATAATCTGGCTCTTCTATCACACATAGAGTTCATCGATTTGTTACTTATTAAAAATGTCTCTTATTTAGTCTGTCTCTCTTCAAATTCTCATTATTTATACGTAAATCTTGATAAATATGAAGATTATTAACTCTGAACAACAATTAAACATACTAGGTTTTCGGTTAATGATAGACAATAGATTAGTTCAGCGCAACTTATGTGTAGGCCAGAAAGAGTAGAATAGACTTGATCAGGCCAGTTTTACGAGTTGTATACATACCTCATCTCTTTGATTTCCACTATCTCTTTAGATATTAAATTATCATTAAACAAATAACATTGATATTCTTAAAACGTAGATTTCACTGTTAGATATTACTATCATAACTAAGTAACATTTGATCTATCAGACCATAAGTTAAAATTTTCTTGAATATAATTATTAACCTTTGATTCAGTCGCAACAACAAATGCAGGAGAAGATGACCAGTGTAACAGTAGCTTCAGCAGCAGTATGTCTCAATATAAACAAAGGGAAAAGCAAGATTCTCCGATACAATATAACATACACCAATAGAATTACACTTGACGGAGAGGCTTTGGACGATGTGGAAACCTTTACATATCTGGGAAGCACCATCGATGAACACGGCGGATCTGATGCAGATGTGAGGGTGAGGATCGGCAAAGCAAGAACAGCATATTTACAAATGAAGAACATCTGGAACTCAAAACGATTGTCAACTAACACGAACATCAGAATTTTCGATACAAATGTCAAGACAGTTCTACTGTATGGGGCGGATACATGGAGAACCACGAAAGCCATCATTAAGAACATACAGGTGTTTATCAACAGTTGTCTACGCAAGATACTTCGGATCCGCTGGCCAGACACTATCAGCAACAAGTTACTGTGGGAGAGAACAAACCAGATTCCATCCAGTGGAAGAAGAAATCAGGAAGAAGTGGTGGAAGTGGATAGGACACACATTGAGGAAAGCAACCAACTGCGTCACAAGACAAGTCCTCACATGGAATCCTGAAGGTCAAAAGAGAAGAGGAAGACCAAAGAACACATTACGCCGAGAAATGGAGACAGACATGAGAAGAGTGAACGAAAACTGGATACAACTAGAAAAGAAGGTCCAGGATAGAGTGGGTTGGAGAACGCTGATCGGTGGCCTATGATCCATTGGGAGGAACAGGCGAAAGTGAAGTTAAAAAAGCAAGTTATTATATTTTATACATTGTACAATAAGTCTTACTTCGTTATCCAGTGTGTTTGCCAATGATATATGCTCAGGAGATTCATGTATTAAAGTAAACCATAATTGTCCAAGTGGCCGAATTCCATCTGGTTTTACATTCTTCGTCAAAATAAGTGCATCAGCCTCATGCCACCTTTCCATTTCAGTGATAACTGTACACTTTGAGGCATAACATTTAGAAAAATCCATTGGTGTATAAATTTTTTGAGATCCATAGTTGAGAAATGTTTTCACCTAATATGCAAGAAAAAATAGTAGTGTATGATTTATGTCTAATATTGTCAATCTATTGTTATGAAAGTTATCAGTATGAACAAGATATGTGTTTTATCTTGTGACATGAGTGCCCTGTTTATATATATGACGTGATAAGACCGCCAATTAGAGAGCAGTGATTTATCGATCAGACCAGTAACACACGAAACCTGTACGAGCAGTCTAGAGCGCTTGTTAGTCCTGCTATCTGCCTAGCCCAGCCATGTCGGCGACTCTAGGTGACATGGCTCAGAATCGATCGCAATGGCGTAGGTGTATACACTTTTTATCTTCCCTTAAACCTTGAGATTAAAATTGCTTCATATCTGTCTTTCTTCCTGTGCTATATCCCTGTATACAACCTTTCTTTTATATATTAACACCACGAAATTAACTACTTCTATGAATCCGATGTTTATCTTGTTGTCCTAACGAGGTATGGCAACTTGGACCGACTCATATATGTGCCTGGTCCTACGTTGTAGCTGACTGACTGAATATTGTCAAAACTATTAAGTATTTCAAATAATAGTGCATGAACATTCTACTACTAATGTGTACATAATATACTTTCATCAATCAAATATATTACTGAAGTATATCTATCTCAGTCGCAGTTCAGTAATAATTAAGTCACTAAGATTGTAATAAAGATACTTAAATTCAAAAACTATTCAGACGAATTCAATTTAAATTTTGCTGCTTAAATATTTCTTTACATATTACAGATGTTGGTTGAATTTTATATCTTACTAAAACATTCCCATTACAATATAAATATGGTTGTTTTTTCTACTATGTTACTACTAATATCCTCCAACGAAAGTTACTTTGGAGTATATATTACATTTTGATTATGAATACAGTGCTCTTGAGTACTGTTGGAAGCCTGAGGAAGGTTACTACTTCCCGGTTGCCTACACCGTGGAAGGGCTCTTCTAGAGGTACCTGAAAAGGAAATCGGATTGGAGGTGGTCTTAGAGACATAAGAGTGTGACTGCAGTGTCCAGGGGACAACTGCTTGGAACTAGTCCCACACGAACTTCTCGTGGATCATTTTCGTGTTAGCTCCGTACTTGTTGAGACCTAATCTCTGGACACTGAATTCCGTGGGATAAAGCGAGGTGCGGATTTTCGGGGTCGACCTTTTCTAACCCCCACCCTTCCTTGTGGGAAGGCAGCATCACCGTTATGCTGGTTGTCTGAAGTAAACGCCTTACTACCGTCACACCTCTGTACAGTCAGCAGCACGAGTTCGCCTTCGACCTAAGGATGGTAGGACCTTGAGGAATGATTGTTCCAGCCAGTATAGCTCGACTGGTTCACCACGCTAGGCAAGTCTGACCACCATGTCAAGGTAGCAGCAACGTTGTAGCTGACTGACATATTGCATTTTAGAATAATTACGTATGTTGCTCTAAAGTCTGAAAAGATATATTGACTTGTGAAGTTAAACAGTTGGAATAGAAATAGTAACTTATTGATAATTTTGAATGGAGTGTTACAATCTAGAGGTGAAATCGCTGTCAATCGATTTGAATCATTACTATAATCTGCATCCCATATGACATAATCAGAAATTTGATCAGAAATTGAATCATTTGAAACATTTGAAACATTTGTCCCATAATGATTTTCGACTCCACTCTTAGAATGAGCGGAACCTGATAAAAGAACATTTGCACATTGCGTAGAGTTTACCCTATATAAAGAATTTGTTGATCTCTTCTAACACAAAACTGCTTTTTATTGCAGCAGGAAGTGTATGAGTTATCTCGTTAAATATATCTATAGTTCTTGAGTGCGATTCTATATTTGATTGTTTGATCATATGTTCCTTCAATGTATTGATGAGTGTTAAACGGGATTTAATGAACACATCTTCATCAAATATTGAAGCATTGGTTTTATTTCTACGACTAAAATTGACGTGTTCTTACATTTGTAAGTGCATCATTTATTATAAAAAACCGGAAGTTGACTGAATTATAACTGGAATTAGATAGTTCAGTTGTTATGGTTGTCTGTTATCCGAAATCCCCATCACCACTTGTCACATCCATATCAGTTATTACTTATACTTGAAAGAAGGAACCACTGAAATTTCCACGATGCAAAATTAGGAACATAGAAGTCTGGTACTGTTGTAAACAGAACACCGGTTAGGGAAAATCGAATGTATTAAGCGAAAATTACAGACTACCTCACTAAATTCTGATAACCTACAATGAACAGTTAATTTGCAAAATAACAATCCATTGTCTCAATCTGAACTGTTATACTATAAATATCAGTCCGTCTTCTCTGATTTCATTGTTCATGCATTTTTCTACCAATTGCGCTTCATTTCAGTTCTTTCTTTATCGGTCTTCTGCCAAAATACATTCTATGTCTGACAATCACCATATACTACTTACATGGATATAAGTAGACCACACTACAGTACAAGTAAAGATCTACTAAGCCTAAAACACGACGATGACTCTAATAGAGAATGAACTCATTTATACATTGATTTATACAAATACTTGATCATTGATTAGTAAAATAGGGTCATATATATATGACTCTATTTTACACAATAAGAATAAAACATTCACTCCACTGAATAATCTTTAAATAGAATTGAAAATGGAACAAAAAATCACAATGAATAAACGAATATAATTTTGCCTTTTTCATTCTGTCATATGCTCTCAAATGCCACGGTACGGCCGAGAGTGGGGAGAGTCCGCTCTCCCCCCTCCAAGTGCTCTCACATGGCCACGCGTATTTAGCCTCTGACAGGGAAGTCCTACTCACTGCCTTCTCGCACCACGGGTGTTGTTTACGAAATTGAAAGGACGAAAAGCGAATGTCCGGCGCTTTAACCGGGTTGGTGTACACGGAAAATCCAGCTAGGGGAGTCGGAAAACCCTCATTCCAAACCAATGGTGCACATGGGCTCCAGTATCCTGAGAGAACAAATGGCGTATGAACCAATTGTTGGTCACCGGCTACCAGGGGACTGCATCTCCTTACGATGCTCCACTGCCTTGTAGATCAGACATTTAGGTCAAAGGCTCCGGGTGTGGCCGCCTAAGAAAACCACCTGCTTCAGTTTGGGCACCTGGGGAATATCACAGCCCTCACACAAATCAAATGAGATTTGTACGACGCATGTGTATTCGGTGCCCCTTTGTACCAATATTTATGTGTTCAAATAAATAAATGAAATATGTCTTTTAATAAATAAATAAATAAATAAAAATCCTGTAATATCAATTAGTCACTATATTTTCATTTTTACTTGTCATTATCTTTGTTAAGATCGTTGATGTTGTACTCAATGGTATCTTTCAGTGAGGTGACAGATTCAAAGAAATCCTCTGAACTTTGTCCAGATAATTTACATTCGTCTCAGTAAAATATATTCAAGACTTAGTGGAAATAAAAGTAAAAAAAGCGAATTCCACGATTCTGTTATTACATATACTCCGTCATGTAAGAAATTTTAATGTGTCATAATACAATTGAAGACATTGTGGAAAAAAAAACAACATCTTCACCTGCACAAAGATCAATTAGCGGTCAAACTTCATGACATATCCTCGCTTATAACAATGCATGCGATCAACAGTGAACACACATTTGACTGGAAAAACATTGAGATCTTGGCGAGAGGGGATTCTAAAAGCGCCAGAGAATTTCTAGAAGCTTGGCACGCAGTACAATCAGCAATCAAAAAACACATTGAAATCTATCCAAATTATCGACTAATAAGAATAATCACGGACAAATATAGGGTCAAGAATCAAATCAATGGGAGATACAATCAAAATAAAGAAGTAGGCAATGACATGTTAAAGGTTAACAACAATCAATCACGATCAAAATCAACAGGAAAAGCTGTGAGTCATATGTGGAGAAATCCGAACACTCCACTTCTACCTGAAGTTTGTGCTAATGATGTCGATTAGAAGTACAATGAAAGCTCCACAATCAAACCATCCAGCTCACAGAACGAAACTTCGCCTTAATCATCCACCTGAGCTACAAATCTTCTCCACCATCTCAAATACAACAGCATATTCAAAAAAAAGATTGAATAAAAAGAAACAGTACCGCTCTATTTATAGTCAAAACAAATATTTTTTTATTTGAATAGTCAACTTACTGAAGTATTTTTACTTAGGGAATCAAATAATCTCTTCAATCTATTTTCTTCTACATCAAATCTCAGAGAGTATTTTTGAACTGAAGTTTCATAAATAGTAGAATAACTTTTGTGCAGTATCATAGCCAGTTCTAACTCTGAAGAGTTTGAATCGAATATATCTTTATGAATCAGTCCCATATTATCTGATAAATATGTATAACTTTCATTGTGTATACCAACATAGAGTAAACTTGGTGAGATATTGATCAACCATACAATGAAAAGGGCAATGAGCACAAAGCCAATGGCTTTAATTCTAAGAGTCCATTTACCACGTTGCACAATCATATTGTAAATGCCAACTATATTAAACCCTTATAAGATAGTTCAGTGTAGATATAAAAGATGATAGATAAAAGGATGAGTAGAGTATGTTAGGTATTAAATGTAACAAGTTAAATTTATTTCATTTCAAGCTTCGCCACAATTTATTCCTAATTTACTACATGGTTATTGAAACATAGTCCTAACATTATTCACTCTACATCGCTGCCATTGCAGTATGTATTGATTACTTATTGTTTATTACCAGATATCAATATTGAATGTTACGGTGCATTACCGATCAGTATATTTAACAAGGATAATATATATCGTACATTTAACTAAAATTATACATGCCTGTAAATGTTTATTAGCTTAATATATAAGCACATGAATTGGTAATTAGAGTCTGACTTTATAGCGAATCGATAACAACTGCGAATCACATTATTACTTCTAACTTAATGATAACTACACTCAAGTGCGGACCATAATGTTAAACATCTGAGACTCGCTCCTTCTATAAAGATATTCAATGTTACCTAATATCAATAACCATAACATACACAAGGTTAACTGAGAGCACGGATTGTTACTTGAATATTGAATTGTAGTTGATATTGTTATGTCTTTTACAAAGCACTGAAATCGGTACGGTGGAACGTAAAGACTTCTTCTGACTACTGTATATTTTGTAATTAAACGACCGATAATAGTTGTTCTTCACTCTGTTCCATCACATTTTACCACATAAAACCAGTGCACTTATAATAATAATTGACTACATATACAGTCCAGCATAGCTGCACTATAATTTATGGACGAACTAGGCAGGTAAAAAACAACAGGCCATGGATTTTGGTGGGAAATTCATTCATATATTAAGGAGCGTTTTGGCATTTCAGTGATGTAAGTTCGTGATAAAAACCATAAATCTAATTCCTAAACCTAACCATCAACTGTAAATCATAACCATTATTCTTCACACTGGTTTATAATCATCCTTTGGGCTTGCTAAGTAGGTAGACATTCTCAGGGTCACCATGGTGTCGGTCAAAGGTCATTCATAAATTATGATTTCACCCATTTACGTAATGACATGTTCGAATTTCAAACGCGAAATCAATAACAAGATAGGCGGCAAGCTGTTAATAGCTTTATTCAATTATGTATATATATATATATGTAATTTTGTTCCAGTCTTTATGAAGTTAGTTAATCATGAAAGCACCCTCATTATGTCTATTAATCGAATAACCTATTCTGGTGCGTTTATAGAAAGTCTACAACCTTTCGCTGTACACTTTACAAAAAAATACAATCAGAGATATCATTGTGGTTGGCTATATGAATTGAAAAGAATAAACATTATTCCAATGTCAATTCCTGAAATGCTAACACCTAACTGGCGATCGCTCAATATTTATCGTCAGGATTGATAAAGAAATATGAAGGAAACCTGTTGAAATACTTCGTACTGAGAATTCTATTGTAGGGCCAGTGAAATGTCACTGAACCCAAACCAAATCAACCGAGAGTTGGGTCACTAAATATCGAACAGATAATCAATGATCGTCATGGTCAACGACAATCAACGTGCATCAGTTAATCATACGCCATGGACTGACCCATGCGGCAGTGGTTCTACTTTCGCTTGTATCTACTTTAACTAATATATTCTTGTAATAAAATCCTTTGTGTTGTACAGTCTTCAGAGCATCTATGGTCCTTTGATGCGTCGATGGGGCAATTCACGTAAGGTGCTGATCACAAGGTGTGACATCGAAGTTAGCTTATTCGTTACACTGTCCCCGTCTATCTCGAGTAGGCTTCCAATCATTCGACATAGATCATCAACGTTGATGGTCTATACTGTCTTGTACCAAAAATATAATATTGAATAAAGTCATTAATAATAATAGTTTGTGATATAATTAGCCTTATTAAAAAATAAATGAATTACAGTAAATGTAATCAAGTAGTTGAAAGTCGAAGTGTCTAACCATTAAAATATTACTTCTGCTAAATATTATTCCATACACATAACTTTCTGAATCAATTTTTCAAATGATAAGAAAACAAAAATTTTAAAAAGTGGTAATAATATCATTACAATAATATACAATTCTTAGAAACTCAAAAGATTTATGCCCCAAATGCCCTAGTACAGCTGAGGGTGGAGAGAGTCCACTCTCCCTCTTGAAATACTCTCACATGGTCACGCGTATACAATCACTGTCAGGGAAGTCCTACTCACCGCCTTCTCGTGACATTACTGTTGTTTACGAAATTGAGAGGACGAAAAGCGAATATCCGACGCTTTAACCAGGTTGGTGGATAGGGAGGATCCACATACGGAAGTTAGAAAACCCTGATTCCAAACCAATCGTCTACATGAGTTCGAGGATCCTGAGGGTACAAATGGCGTACGAACCAATCATTAGTCACCGGCTACCATTGGACTGAACCTCCATACGTTGCTCCACTGACTTAAGGGTTAGATCTCTAAGTCGAAGGCTTCCGATATAACTCCCTAAGAATACGACCTTCTTCGGTTTTAGCACCCGAGCATTATCACAGCCTATTTATACCAATATTTATATTTAAATAAATAAAAAAACAAATGAATAAACGATTAATATAAAACGTACCATTTTTCAATGATTGAATTAGATCTAGACGTAATTTGAAATGAACTTGTTGGTTGCTTTGGTTATCTAAACAAATACAAGACCAATCAAATTGAACAATATTAACAACCATATAAATTAATAAACATAAAACCATTAACAAATCAACTTATTGTATATAAATACTGGTCAAGGTTATTCGATTAAGAAAAGAAATACATAAATTTATGTAGGATGACCTGACAGTATTGGAAGTTATTGAATTTATATGATCGTTCAATAAAAACAATTACCATTTTTAATCTTCTATTTGTAATTATACTAATTCTATATAGTTGAGATCATGAGTCAATTGAAGCTAGACAACCATGGAAAACCTAGAAGCACTGGATGGCTGTTTCGTCTTATTGTGGGTCTCCTGAACAGTGTGCATCCACGATCCCGTCTCGCGAAACTCGAACCCAAGACCTACCAGTCTCGCGCCAGAGCACTTGACCGATAGACCAAGGCGGGATCGTGGATAGCACTGACGAGGAGTCCCACAATAAGACGAAACGGCCATCCAGTGCTTTTAAGTTTTCCATGGTGGTCTAGCTTCAATTGACTCACGATATCAACTATATAAAATTACTAAAATCTCCACAAAACCTCCTTCTGATAATTAAAGTAATTGTTAATATTAAAGAAATAATAACAATAACTCAATTTGAATCAATGAATGAATACAATGTTTTTTTTGTAGAAAACAAAACATCGAATCCTGAAAGGTGGAATTGTGGATGCGTACTATTAAGGAGTCTCGTACTAAAATGAAACTGTTCATCCAGTGATCTCAGGTTTTCGATGGTGATCTAGCCTCAATTAACTCATGAATTCAATGATTAAAATTTGTAGATTTGTCAATACAGATTTGTCAGTTTTTATTTGTAATTTTGAAACATCAGATCTATTGTTAATGACCGATCTTTTGTATGCATGATATTGCATACATATATCGAACAAGAGTATATATAGGTTAAATGATTGACAGACAATATCTCTAACAACATCAATTATATATCCATGTTATATAAAAGTATGACATCGTCAGCACAAACTTCTACCCTTCTACCCGAAGTTTCTGATGATGATGATGTCGTTCAGAAGGACGATAAAAGCTCCACGAGCAAACCATCCAGTTCAGAGAACAAAACTCCATCAAAATCACTCACCTGTGTTACAAATCTTCTCCACCAACTCAGAAAGTATGACATTTCAGAACATTAGAGTTACATGGGAACTTCCATTTTGATTTGTGTATGTGTGTGTGCGTGTTCATTTTTGATCAGTTCTTCATGGCATACTGTTTTTTTTATTTATGAAAATAGACAATCTAATGTAAAGATTATTCGATTTATTGTCATTTCATTTTTAGAGGAGGTATTCTATGATTTAATTGGACGAAATTTCGATTTTTTTAAAAATGGATCAATAGAATGCTAATCAATAAATGAACGCAATGATACAACGTGACAGGGTAATGGTTAATCGTGAAATAGTACAATTGACTCAAGGAGATGAATCATTTGAAATTAAAGAAAAAAAAACCATTAGGCAGATCAATAAATTCTTATGTAATTAATTCCTCACACTGGTCATTAGCTATTAGGTGGATACTCTCAAGGTCACTCTAGCGTCGTTTACAAGTTGACTTTAAGTTATAGTCTTACTTAAAATGCTTATATACAGATTATGAATACAAATTAAAACATGGCATTGGAAGAAATTAACTTGTAAGTCACTTATTCTCCAATTATATAAGATCTAACTATTAGACTTAATCTTTGGACATCATATTAAAAGATTTACAATAATGTTTGAATAAATTAATGATGACAACGATGGATGGTGGCTAGCAGTAGAATCTAGTTTGACGCGTGTTTCGTCTTATTTAGGACTAGTCAGCTGGATGTTCCCTGCATCCCAGAGTTGATGTCCACATTAAGGACTAGAACCTAGTACCATTAGCCATGTCGTTATCTTGATAACCACTTGTTTGTGTAATGTGATGAAGTTTCAGTTCATTTTGTATTGCTTGTTTGAAAATTCCTATTGGTGTTTAGTACTGTAATTGATCAGTCCTCGAGTGAACATCAACTATGGGATGCAGATGCATCCCAGTGCTCAGTCCTAAATAGGACAAAACGCGCATCAAACTGGATTCCACCATCTATCCAAGTCTATAATGTTTGTGACTTAAGGCAATATCTAGGCAATCGGTACGCGATACACATATGTCAATAAGAGACCGTTCAATTTCACTACTAAACATGGATGGGAAGATTCAAGCAAACAATACCAAATGAATTTATTGATGACAACATAGTGAAAATCTCGAAACAATTCGACAAGCAATAAATGAACTTTAATCACAAACTTTACTGATGTTATAAAAGTTGATGAATAGAGAGAAATAGATTTCAGTGAAGCTAGATCAATGAGAATCTGAACGATTCTACCGATATATTTCGGAACCGTAAAAATGCATCTTTAAGAGATAAAAGTGGATGACTTTTGATGAACTAACTGTGATATTAAAATGTTGGTGTAAACAGACTAACATTGTCGCTATTGGAACTTTATTGGACGACCTTTGATCAACGCTAACGTGACCTTGGGCATGTCCACTTACTAAGTAGAATAGGTTGATCACTGTGACAAGACGGTCAATGAATAATAACCATGATTTACTACGCGTTATTCACGAGCAAAGCTCATGGTTCCGTCGTTTGACAGAAAATCAGATGGAGAGCATTCGCTCTTTACTGATGCATGAAGCTGCAGCCTTTGTAGTAACCGATTTCGTCCACGGGACTCTGTGGAAGCGAATCATTGCACAGTAGGTCTGCAGTGTGCATTGTCGTATGTTCAAATAGTTTAACATTCAGGGTTTGTTTAATAGTTTTCATAATGTTGATTAAATGGGTAGCTTTGATACCTTCGCATTGTACATCATCAATCCGGGAGGTAAAGCACAGACGCCACGTGACATAGATAGTCAGATGTTATGCCTTTTCTTCTGTGAATAGAATCAGAAGAAAGTACCTAGCCGGTTTACAGACATCACAGAAATGTCAATCTACTTGTTGGTAGCATTGGATGCTGTTACTGTGTTGGCACTTGAGCGTGTAGTCCATGCAATATAATGACACTGTTAACTGAATAAGTCACTATGAAATACTATGAGTATTGTATCACCTTAGCATTCTGCTACAGCTTGTTAAGATTTATGTAACATTTTATTTTATGCAGCTGTAATATATTCTTGTCAGTTGGTAAGATATCTCTTACAGCACTGACTCTTTAAACCATACTAATTATCCGTGTGTCATGAATTCAATATGTTCATTTAAAATATTCATAAGGTGTGAGGTAAATTTCCTAGAGCGCTCTTACACCTCAGTGATTATTACATGTTATGAGTCCAAATCATACTTACCATATATGGAACGACAAAGGCTTATCCAGTAAACAACTAATCTTTAATGTGAAACATTCGCATTAGGTAGTATTCACATAATTACTAAAACACCACCTGCTGCAAAAATCAATCCTTAACTCTTGATAGCTATCTTCTACGTCCAGATGCAAAATTAAATTAACTAAGGTAAGCAAAGATGGATAGTGGCTAGCAGTGGAATCCAGGACGCGCGTTTCGTCCTATTTGGGACTATCCATCTTTGCTTACCATGCTTGTGAATTTAGGCTATATTGAGGCAATACGCACAGTATGCACATATGCCAATTAGAGACTGACCAGTTGCAGTCCTAACACATTGATGGGAAAATTCGAAAAAACAATACTAAATGAATTTAATTTAACTAAGGTTTCACAAATTACTTATTCCCTCCATGATAGAAATTAAACTCTTTGATTATACCTTACACTAAGTAAATGAACAAGTGAAATTCAGTAAACTGATATGATGACAATTTGATTATTATCAATATAAGGTAATGGAAATTGCAAAGTATTAATTGAGATCATGAACCGGTCAATACGTGTACTATGTTCAGATAAGATCAGCACTAAGACGGACTTGACACGCATGACATTGATCACCACCTAATGATCAATCAATTGTGATAAAGATTAATGACTGAATTTAAGAATATCTGAGAAAATGGTAATAGTCTAGATTAAAGTCTTGATGGGAACTGAGCGATAACATGAAGCCTGTTGACTAATAAATGATTGACTTCACTCATAATGTCTATTCCTTTCCAAACCACATATAACACAGAGGACATTTATTTATTTATTTGAACACATAAATATTGGTACAAAGGGGCACCGAATACACATGCGTCGTACAAATCTCGTTTGATTTGTGTGAGGGCTGTGATATTCCCCAGGTGCCCAAACTGAAGCAGATGGTTTTCTTGGGCGGCCACACCCGGAGCCTTTGACCTAAATGTCTGATCCACAAGGCAGTGGAGCATCGTAAGGAGATGCAGTCCCCTGGTAGCCGGTGACCAACAATTGTTTCGTACGCCATTTGTTCTCTCAGAATACTGGAGCACATTTAGTTTAATACGTTAAGATATCAGTATTACGTATAATAATATGAAAATAAGCTTAACGAACTGTAATATTTATTCATCAACTTTAAAATAACAAAACATGTAGATGTGAATACATCCATACCTTCACATGTTACATTTTGGATAAATTTTAAATCAATTAACTCCCGCTCATGTAATGTACAAAATTTAACATTTGAGCATGATTGAACAATTATTTAGAATAGTAATTTTAATAGTTAAGATCATGAATTAATTGAAGCCAGAAGACCATGGAAAATCTGGAAGCATTGGATGGCCGTTTCGTCCTATTATGGAACTCCTCAGTGGTGCGCATCCACGACCCCTCCTCGCGAGATTCCAACCAAGGGTCTATCAGGTTCGCGCGCAAGCGCTTAGAATAGGTTTGTTTTAGGTACTAATTTATTTGCGTTCCGTTCTCGTTCTCTCCTTATCGATCTTCTACTGAAATACATTCAATGCCCGACCATCGTTATATACTACTTGTGTGGTTATAAGTAAGTCATACCATACTCTTAAGAATTTCATGAGACACGCTGAAATTATATTTGATTAGTTGAGAATGCTTTAAATCAAGTATTATGTAACATATATTTCGTATGATTGATGTTCTATATCACCCAATATATTTATTTCAGTCAAATAATGCGAATGATTTTGAGAGATAATCAAAAATAGTCTACGCATTCGTCCTACCAATGTTTTGCTGACCATGCTGAAATAACTGGATTGAAGTTGATTATTCAAGTTATAGTAGAAACGTCAATTTAATAACTTGTATTATGGCTGTTCAAACCCTGTTTGCAAATCAGTTGCTTTACAAATGTAATTTTTATTGATCAGAAGGGGTTTTGTGGAGATTTCAATATTTTCATAGTTGAAATCATTAGTGAATTGAAGCTAGACCACCATAGAAAACCTGGAAGCACTTGCTTAATATAAATGTGTACTCATATAAGAAATTTCTAGATACATGAATGAACTCTCTGAACTGAGTTTTTGAGCAGTGAATGATTGTGTGTGTATATGTATGTATTTGTATATGTAAGAATGAGCTATTAATGGTTGATATTATGTGTTACTATGTTTTTATTATGAAGGGAAACAGAAAATAAAAATGCAGGTTGAAGGTTGAAAATAAGAATCAGTAAATACATAAATGTATTTATGGCTAAAATAACCCACATTAATTTCAGTCAAAATAATGATGTATATGAAAAGATCAGGCGGGATAATGAATAGGTCCAGTTAATTGTTAACAAATATTTGCCAATTAGATGCTAGTTGAATACCATCCTTTCTGTCTAGACTGTCCTTATTCGCCCAAATATTCAGGGCTTCCGTCGTCAATCTTTCTTTATGAGTGTTAAAATATTTCTGAAGTATTTTAACCCCTTCAGAATGAATCATGTTTCCGGTTCCCAACACATGTAAAACTATCACCGACTTATTCTCAATTTTCTTTAGGAGGACATGTTTCGGACATTGTTTATGCTCCTTCAAACTCACATTCACTTGTCTAGATGTTACTCCTACATCATTTGCACTACAATCGTGATAATTGGTCTCATAGACAATATTCTGTTATTCTTCCTTTGAGAACCTATCCATAACTTCCACTAATGTTGATCTCACGGTGTCACAATCCCGGAAGTACACTCTTATATCATGCTTTTGATTTCTTCCGATGTTTCACTATGGTATGGGAAGATCATGGGAAGATCATGATGCACTTCCAATGTTTCGGTATATATTCTAGTTTGGTTTTTCTTTCATTTCTAAAAATCTTCTTTGAAAACTCTTTGTGTTAGTTGTTATCCTTAAGCATAGACAAAACTCTATTCAATTCAATCTGTTGGTCTTCCTCATCTATAACAAGCTTAAGACTACTGTTAATTAAATTTTTTTATTGTTGTTGTTGTTACTGTTCACATTATTATTAGTAGTATCGGTGTCAAATGAAAGTGACGATTGGTAAATAAACAAATAAATAAATAAACGACTATACGAGTTTTACAAAAATGGAAAATAATAATGATAGATATTAATAATCAAGCCGAGAAGGAAAACACAATTAATGAAATTACATTTACCCGTATGTGTGTGATGTGTCTAGTAGATGGGTTTAATTATTATATGGAAATTAATTCCCATACCCTGAAGAGAGAGTTAGTTTCTTTGAATTTTCATTATAAACGGATACACCAGAGTGTGATGATGGTCGTGGTGATGGTAGTGCAGGGGGGTGTGTGGCTAAAACAACACTGTACAGTGTGTATTATTATTTTATGATAACTAAAAGTAACTCCATTTAATTTATTGATTAATCGAATTCCAAGTAGATTTGGAGGCTACATCAACTTTTATTGATCCACCTTTTCAACCCCCCTTATATATTCATTTATTTATCACTGAACCCAAACCAAATCAACCGAGAGTTGGGTCACTAAATATCGAACAGATCATCGATCCCCGTCATGGTCAACGACAATCAACGTGCATCAGTTAATCATACGCCATGGACTGACCCATGCGACAGTGGTTCTACTTTCGCTTGTATCTACTTTAACTAATATATTCCTGTAATAACGTCCTTTGTGTTGTACAGTCTTCAGAGCATCTATGGTCTCTTAATACGTCGATGGGGCATTCCACATAAGGTGCTGATCACGAGGTGTGACATCGAAGTTAACTTGTTCGTTACACCGTTCCCGTCTTACTCGAGTAGGCCTCCAATCATTCGACATAGATCATCAACGTTTATGATCTACAATTTCATCTACTTTACGTTAATTCATGGATAATATGAAGCATTTAAATTATAAAAAAAACATAATTCACATGCTAACCTGTAACTTTCAGATGAATTCCTTCAAAAATTCTAGAATACAATCAATTTAATTTTAAATGATTTAACTACATACTGTTCATAGGGATTAAGTTCATGCTACATAATTCATTCCAAATAACTTATTGATTTAACATATATATCGTGTTTGTTAAAGAAAACTAAATATCATGTCTTTAGTTTTCTGTGTGTTCAGTTGAATAGAGTCCAAAACCAAATAGAGAAATCTTGCTCAATACTTCTTGAATTTGAATAATCTTATAAACCCATAGAAAACATAGAAATGAATAGATAGGTAATTTAGATTATTTGATTGGTTGAATGTATATATATATATATATATACATTTGGGTGTATTAATTTCGCCTTTAAATTTCCATGCATGTTGCTAGGTGATCATAGAAAAACAAGATTTGGATACTATAATTCTTATATATATATACACAATAATTTCATGGCACATACAACAATAGAGACAATCCAATAAAGGCTAGTTTATTAGAATTATCATAACTTGATATATAGAATATTACTCAGTCACTAGATAGATGTAGATGTTGTAACAATAGATTCTAACGAATATATATTACAAGTAGGCGGTTCTGTGGAGATTTCAGTAGTTTTATATAGTTGAGATCATAAGTCATTTGAAGTAAGAACGCCGTGGAAAACCTGGAAGCACTGGACGGCCGTTTAGTCCTATTGTGGGACCACTCAGCAGTGCACATCCACGATCCCGTAACCAGTGGAGTTCAACCAGGTCTGTTGAGAGATATCAACTCCCTGAAAACATTGGTGAATCGTTGTTCAATTTCTTGGATTGTTTGAAGTTAGACATTAACACTGTTAGATGCCGTCTCAGTGGTCTAGTGCTTAAGCGTACGAGCGAGACTGATAGGTTCTGGGTTGGAATCTCGCGAGGCGGGATCATGGATGCACACTTCTGAGGAGTCCCGTACTAGGACGAAACGGCTGTCCAGTGCATGCAGTTTTTCCATGGTGATTTAGCTTCATAATTTTAAAATTATTACTTAATTTTTTAATGTAATATATTTTTATATAGTTGAAATCATGAGTCAATTGAAGCTAAATCACCATGAAAAACCTGGAAGCTTTGGATGGCCGTTTCGTTTTATTGTGGGACTCCTCAGCAGTGCGCATCCACGATCCCATCTCGCGAGATTCCAACCCTTGAACCTATCAGTCCCACGCACGAACGCTTAACCACTAGACTACTGAGTCGGGATTCAACGGTGTTAACGTCTAACTTCAACAAATCCAAGAAATTGAGCAACCATTCACCATATATCTTTCATCTTATTTATATTAACATTTTGATTGTATTCTATACATAGAAATTTATTTATTCATAATGATAATTGTATTTGGTTATTAGGACAACAATGTTGTGTGTGGTATAGTAAATATAATAGGATTGTAGACCATTAACGCTGATGATCTATGTCGAATGATTGGAAGCCTACTCGAGTAAGACGGGAACGGTGTAACGAACAAGTTAACTTCGATGTCACACCTCGTGATCAGCACCTTATGTGGAATGCCCCATCGACGTATTAAGAGACCATAGATGCTCTGAAGACTGTACAACACAAAGGACGTTATTACAGGAATATATTAGTTAAAGTAGATACAAGCGAAAGTAGAACCACTGTCGCATGGGTCAGTCCATGGCGTATGATTAACTGATGCACGTTGATTGTCGTTGACCATGACGGGGATCGATGATCTGTTCGATATTTAGTGACCCAACTCTCGGTTGATTTGGTTTGGGTTCAGTGATAAATAAATGAATATATAAGGGGGGTTGAAAAGGTGGATCAATAAAAGTTGATGTAGCCTCCAAATCTACTTGAAACTCGATCAATCAACAAATTAAATAAAATTACTTCTAGTTATCATAAAATAATAATACACACTGTACAGTGTTGTTTTAGCCACACACACCCCCTGCACTACCATCACCACGACCATCATCACACTCTGGTGTATCCGTTTATAATGAAAATTCAAAGAAACTAACTCTCTCTTCAGGGTATGGGAATTAATTTCCATATAATAATTAAACCCATCTACTAGACACATCACACACATACGGGTAAATGTAATTTCATTAATTGTGTTTTCCTTCTCGGCTTGATTATTAATATCTATCATTATTATTTTCCATTTTTGTAAAACTCGTATAGTCGTTTATTTATTTATTTGTTTATTTACCAATCGTCACTTTCATTTGACACCGATACTACTAATAATAATGTGAACAGTAACAACAACAACAATAAAAAAATTTAATTAACAGTAGTCTTAAGCTTGTTATAGATGAGGAAGACCAACAGATTGAATTGAATAGAGTTTTGTCTATGCTTAAGGATAACAACTAACACAAAGAGTTTTCAAAGAAGATTTTTTAGAAATGAAGGAAAATCCAAACTACAATGTACACCGAAATATTGGAAGTCCATCATGATCTTCCCATACCATAGTGAAACATCGGAAGAAATCAAAAGCATGATATAAGAGTGTACTTCCGGGATTGTGACACCATGAGATCAACATTAGTGGAAGTTATGGATAGGTTCTCAAAGGAAGAATAACAGAATATTGTCTATCAGACCAATTATCACGATTGTAGTGCAAATGATGTAGGAGTAACATCTAGACAAGTGAATGTGAGTTTGAAGGAGCATAAACAATGTCCGAAACATGTCCTCCTAAAGAAAATTGAGAATAAGTCGGTGATAGTTTTACATGTGTTGGGAACCGGAAACATGATTCATTCTGAAGGGGTTAAAATACTTCAGAAATATTTTAACACTCATAAAGAAAGATTGACGACGGAAGCCCTGAATATTTGGGCGAATAAGGACAGTCTAGACAGAAAGGATGGTATTCAGCTAGCATTCATTTTGCAAATATTCATCAACAAGTAATTGGACCCTTTCTTTCTTTATTCAACATGTTTATCTCATATGAATTGTTATTTCGACTGAAATCAATATGAGTTATGTTTAGCATTACAATTATGTGCTTGATGATTCTCATTTTTATTTGCAATTCAATGAATCAGAAACAATTTTTATCTACCTTCAATTTGTACTTTTATTTTTCCTTCAAATGAAAACATATTAAAACCTTATATCGACTATTAATAACTCATTCTTATAGTTGAAATCGTGAGTCAATTGAAGCTAGACGGCAGTCCATTGCTTCTAGGTTTTCGATGGTGGTCTAGCTTCAATTGACTCATGATCTCAACTTTATAAAAAATTACTAAAATCTTTTCCGAATGCCTTCTTATTGTTATATTTATCAATACAACATAAAGAAAGGATAGATAAGTGATAGTGATAGGATAGTGAAAGACAATAAGCGAATATGTTTTGTTATTCATAACAAGAATTATAAGTAGAGATGGATGATAAAGCGGAAAAAAATTTATTGTTCAGGTGGATGATTTTGATGGAATTTTATTCTCTGAGCTGAATGGTTTAGTCATTGGAGCTTTCATTGTTCTTCTGAACGACATTATCAGCACAAACTTTTGGTAGAAGTGAAATGTTCGAATCTATCCACATGTGGTTCATAGCTTGTCCTGTACACCTCGATCTTAAATCTGTCATTGTTTACTTCTTTGTACAAACATAGGAACAAAAATCAAACCAGTAGGAGATACAATAAAACAAGGATGATGACCAGGAAGCTCGTTTTGTACTATTTAAGACTAGTCAATTAGATATGCCTTCATCTTGGAGTTTACTCAAGGATTCGAATCTAATACCATCTGATTCAAACAGCACCACATTATTCGAGCAGTGAGACTGATCAATTACGGTTCTAATATTATCAATGAGATGATTTAATACAACCAATACAAATGAATTACATTTATTGATGCCTCCGATATTACTTACTTACTTACTAACTAACTAACTAACTAACTAACTAACTAACTGACTAACTTACTAACTAACTAACTAACTTACTAACTAACTAACTAACTAACTAACTTACTTACTTACTTACTTACTTACTTACTTACTTACTTAGGTATGTTACCCCCCAATAGAGCATAGGCCGCCGAACCCAGTCTGGCGCGCGAACGCTTAACCACTAGACCACTGAGCCGACATCAAACGGTGTTAATGTCCAACTTCAACCAATCCACAGAATTGTGTCATCGTCTACCATTGTCTTCAGTGAGTTACTATCTCATAACAGACCCGATTGAACTCAACTGGTCACTTATTCTCACTAGTACTCTAGGAAATATCTCTTAAAGTCAGTCACTAGTGAGCATATGATTATTATCAGAAGGAGTTTTTGTGGAGATCTTAGTAATTTTATAGTTGAATTAATGATTCAATTGAAGCTAGATCACCAATGCTTCCAGGTTTTCCATAGTGATTTAGCTTCAATTGTCACATGATCTCAACTATTTAAAAGTATTTATTAAATAGATATTCATTTATTCAATAGATCTTTTAATTTAGTTTATTTTCTTTAACAATAATGATAATATTGTGTTAAAAGTAATTTGAGATACGGACCACTAGATGAATTATATTATCAACAATTGTAAGTATGGGAGGCAAAACCAGACTCACACGTCCTCGTCGTGTCTCCTGGATCATGACAACCATCCCATGTTCTAACGTGAGCGGTAATGTGGGTGGTGGAGATCGGTCTAATCAACAACTCTACCTATACCCTCAAACGATTACGAATGCTACAGAGTCATTGCATAACTAGTGAGGGTTCAAAAGCATGGTAAAAGAAATGAGTCTGCCCGCAAAAAAACCGAATGTGAGTGTCATGTAATGGTTCTGCGTAAGTAGTACAAAAACAGCTGTCCCACCCCAGTAGTTGTAGCACTCTTCTCCAGAAGGACCTACTAGGCTTCATCATGTTCCTAATTGTAACTGTACAATTCTATCTTAAGTATTAAAATCATTTCTCATATACTCGTTGGAATATAGTGTAGGTCTAATATTATCGTTGAACAATGTGAACAATACAAAAATTAGTCATTTAAGATGTATTTCATAATTCAATTGCATCTAGTTAGTGCAACATTATGGAAACTTCTTCGACACTATGGAGTTCCTGAAAAGATTGTCAACATTATCCTAAACTCATACGATGGACTACAATGCAAAGTCGTGCATGAAGGACAGCTGACAGATGCATTTCCAGTAGGGACCGGAGTCAGACAAGGCTGTCTACTCTCCCCATTCCTCTTCCTTCTAGTGATTGACTGGATTATGAAGACTTCGACATCTGAGGGGAAACACGGAATACAATGGACTTCTCAGAATCAATTAGATGATTTGGGCTTCGCAGATGACCTAGCCCTACTCCCTCATACACGAACAAATGCAGACGAAGACAGCGAATGTAGCAGCAGCCTCTGCATCGATAGGCCTCAACATTCACAAAGGAAAAAATAAGATTCTCAAATACAACACGGAGAACACCAACCCAATCACACTTGATGGAGAAACTCTGGAAGAGGTGGAAACATTCACGTATCTGGGAAGCGTCGTTGATAAACAAGGAGGATCGGATGCAAATATAAGGGCGAGGATTGGCAAAGCAAGGGCAGCATTTCTACAATTGAAGAACATATGGGACTCAAAACAACTCTCAACTAATTTCTAAGTGAGAATCTTCAATACGAACGTCAAGACAGTCCTACTGTATGGAGCTGAAACGTGGAGAACTACTACGACCATCATCAGGAAGGTACAAGTATTTATAAACAGTTGTCTACGCAAAATACTCAACATCCATTGGCCGGATACTATCAGCAAAAGCGTTCTATGGGAGAGGACAAACTAGCTTCCAGCTGAAGAGGAAATTAGGAAAAGACGTTGTAAGTGGATCGGATATACATTAAGGAAATCACCAATGTGCATTGCAAGAGGAAGGCCAAAGAACACATTACGTCGGGGAATAGAAGCAGATATGAAAAGGATGAATAACAACTGGAAAGAACTGGAAATGAAGGCTCAGGACAGAGTTGGATGGAGAATGCTGGCGAGCGGCCTATGCTCCTCGTCGAGGGGTAAAAGGCGTAAGTAAGTAAGTAAGTGCAACGTCGGATGTTAGATCCCTCAAAGTCACAACATACTTTATAGTAAACATAACAATATCATCTAGACATCGATTCCATATATTTCAGATACTATCTTGAAGAAAATATTCATGAAAGTTTTCAGATAGTAAATGAAATGACATTGTGAAAAAAATTGTTGACTCCATTCTTTATAAAAATAATCAGTAAAATTTTATGCTTGTTCCATAACATAATGATAGAAGTCATTCAGTCAGCTACAACGTAGGACCAGGTAAATATATGCATCGGTCCAAGTTGCCATAACCTCATTAGCACAACAAGAGGAACACCAAATTCATAGAAATAGTTAATTTAATGGTGGCAATATATAAAAGAAAGATTGTATGTAAAGATGTAGTAAAGGAAGGAAGACATATATAAAGCAATTTTAATCTCATAGTTTAAGGGAAGACAGGGAGTGTATGCACCTACGCCATTGTGATCGCTTCTGAGTCATGTCACACAGAGTTTCCAACCGTCGGTTACAATAGTCATGAGGACCTCAACCAAGTAGTCTGAATCTACCAACATGGCTTAGACTAGAGGTTAGTGACTTCAAGCGCTGACGACACGTTTTGGTTTAGCCACCCCTAACTCTCTTCCAACCATCCCCAATACCGATCAACATTGCGTGTCGTGGTAATCGGTGTTCAGACATACGTAATACGTGGCCCAACCATCTCAGTCGATGAAGATTCAAAACCTCATCAACTGATTTACCATCATTCACTAATACTCTGATTCTAACTTCATTATTACTTACCCGATAATCCCAGCAGATGTGAGCAACATCTCTAAGGCATCTGTGGTCAAATAGTAGTAGCTTACAAGTATCTTCTACTCTTAATGGCCAAGTTTCGCAGCCGTAAAAGTGGAACAGAACGAACTGTTGCACAGTATACTTGTCCCTTAATTGATAAACGGATATCTCGTCTTCGCCATAGGTGACGTAAGTTGACAAAAGCCACATGAGCTTTTCGAATCCGTGCTGAGATTTCGTCAGATACCAACCCATTAGAATTGATCAGACTTCCAAGATAAGTGAAGTTGTCGATGCGCCCGACCACATCATTCCCTATCCTTAATTCAGGTCTTGACACACGCCAGTCCTGGGGTGACAACTCGCACATAGAGGAGGAGAAACGTATCCCAAACATCCTGGCATTGTTGCTCAGTGCTACCAAAAGACTGCATTTTATCAGAGTCCTCATCAAACAGGAATATATCATCTGCGTATTCTAAGATGATAATAGAACCTCCTAGTAGGAGAGTTAATGTAAACAAATCTGTTCTTATTCTACCGGTAAGAACCACTTTTACTGGTTATTACGGACTTCTCATGAACTGATAAATAATATTTATTCATGACATTAGTATAAAATAGAATGAAAACCTATATATTTTACATGGAAAATAATGAATAATAGAGTGTACTGGATAGCTCTTTACTTCTAACAGCCTATATCAATGGTTTCAATTGAGGATGAATAAAAGACTGTTTTGACAATTAAGGGACTGAATCAAACTTGCTCACTTACGTACGCCTGTTACTGCCGATGGAGCATAGGCCGCCGATCAACATTCTCTAACTCAGGATTCCATGTTGGGGCTTGTCTTGTGACGCAGTTGGATGATTTCCTCAATGTGTGTCCTATCCACTTCCACCACTTCTTCCTGATTTCTTCCTCCGCTGAAATCTAGTTTGTTCTCTCCCACAGTAACTTGTTGCTGATAGTGTCTGGCCAGCGGATCCGAAGTATCTTGCGTAGACAACTGTTGATAAACACTTGTAACTTCTGGATGATGGCTTTCGCAGTTCTCCACGTTTCCACCCCATACAGTAGAACTGTCTTGTCATTTGTATCGAGAATTTTGATGTTGGTGTTGGTTGACAATTGTTTTGAGTTCCAGTTGCTCTTCGGTTGTAAATATGCTGTTCTTGCTTTGCCAATCCTCACCCTCACATCTGCATCAGATCCGCCGTGTTCATCGATGGTGCTTCTCAGATATGTAAAGGTTTCCACATCGTTCAAAGCCTCTCCGTCAAGTGTAATTCTATTGGTGTATGTTATATTGTATCGGAGAATCTTGCTTTTCCCTTTGTTTATATTGAGACATACTGCTGCTGAAGCTACTGTTACACTGGTCATCTTCTCCTGCATTTGTTGTTGCGACTGAATCAAAAGTTAATAATTATATTCAAGAAAATTTTAACTTATGGTCTGATAGATCAAATGTTACTTAGTTATGATAGTAATATCTAACAGTGAAATCTACGTTTTAAGAATATCAGTGTTATTTGTTTAATGATAATTTAATATCTAAACAGATAGTGGAAATCAAAGAGATGAGGTATGTATACAACTCGTAAAAATGGCCTGATCAAGTCTATTCTACTCATTCTGGCCTGATCAAGTCTATTCTACTCTTTCTGGCCTACACATAAGTTGCGCTGAACTAATCTATTGTCTATCATTAACCGAAAACCTAGTATGTTTAATTGTTGTTCAGAGTTAATAATCTTCATATTTATGATAGTACATATAAATAATGAGAATTTGAAGAGAGACAGACTAAATAAGAGACATTTTTAATAAGTAACAAATCGATGAACCCTATGATTATTTAACAGATGCTACTAACATCATATACAAAGAGATGAGGTATGTATACAACTCGTAATCTGGAAACGAACTCGATATTTTACTCATTCTGGCCTGATCAAGTCTATTCTACTCTTTCTGGCCTACACATAAGTTGCGCTGAACTAATCTATTGTCTATCATTAACCGAAAACCTAGTATGTTTAATTGTTGTTCAGAGTTAATAATCTTCATATTTATCAAGATTTACGTATAAATAATGAGAATTTGAAGAGAGACAGACTAAATAAGAGACATTTTTAATAAGTAACAAATCGATGAACCCTATGATTATTTAACAGATGCTACTAACATCATATACTATAAGTAATACTTAAGCTATAAGCAATTTTTCTGGAAACGAACTCGATATTTCATTTCGTCATAAATATAATCAGATGATAAGAAATAGTTTGCCGTCGGTAAGGTATCCAGGATTTTAGTGAACCAGAATATCTGACTCCAGTTAAATAGGATGAGGGATTATTCATGAAATACACATGTCGTCGTTTATCCTAGTATATAACTATTTACTAAATCCGCACTAGTGAACAACAGAATTAAATAAGTCGAATACGAGAATGGGTTTTTGAATACGTATATTTTATACACTGGTTAATCTAAATAGACAGTCAGAGGGCGAAGCAAAATGACATGCAGAGGAGAAGGCGTGTTAGCCAATTCGATTTAATCAAGTGTTAGTCGATATTTACAGTCAAATAAAAATAAGTTACAGACATGTGGTGAGTAAGATAGGAAATGCACACACATGCGCTTACATAAAAACAGTCAACGTTGATAAGTGAATAATTGACAAGGTTAAAATGTCACTCAAGAAGGGTGAATAAACTGGCTTGTCTGGAAGCCAGAATAAGCTATGTGAGTCTAACATAGCAATCGATACTACATAGCCCTCTTGTAGAAAATAGAATATTTATTTGAAAAATGTCTGTTTTCGAAAATAACGGAGATGAGGTATGTGGTTAACGTTAACAATAAGTAGTGAAAACAATTGTAGTATATCTGATAGAGTACGGTGTCATGTGAGGGGTGACAAAACAGCCGTCCAGTGCTTCCAAATTTTCCTTGGTGGTCTAGCTTCAATTGACTCATGCTTTCAACTATGAAGATTATATGTTAGTAGAACGACCAGAGGAATAGATCAGTGACTGCGGAGTTGTATTCGTTTTCGGTCGTGAAGTCTAACATGGTTCATTTCGTCTAAGGGATATTCACTCGACCTCGTTTGTTAAGAAACCCTACTAAGTCATTATAAAAGTACCAATACACATGACTATCGGTGACGGCGAGTGAGACTGGCTTGGATGTGACGAACAAGAGTGTATGCTTAAGAGATGAGCTCTAAACTCTATATCCTGACATACAATGCTACGGGAATAGAATATTAATTGCATTAATCGAATAATGTTTATGGGTAATTGATGATGGAGCATGCCATTATACATATGAACGAATAGGTAAGATGAACAGAATCGTTACTAAGTGGCTGGTAATGCGGCGTCGAGTACTTAATGTGTGTATAGACACTAAAATAAGGATCATTAATTAAAGAAAACAAATGGCTGAAGTTGGGTATAGACTGTCGTTGAATAAGTAGGAAAATGACGATTTCTGCGTATAGATTCGATAAAATGAACATTAGTTGCATTTTGAGGACATCAGTACCTGTTATCAAAATTATGACTTCAAACTTATGTCTATGATAGAGTTGCTAACTGTTGCCAGCGTGCAGGAGGTTCTCTCGACTGTTTGGACTGAGGATTCGTGTGCATGCGCATATCTCTAGACCGTCAATTTACTTGACAGGTTGCAGGTTGTTCGGTGTACGAGCAGCTAGTAAATATGTCGGAAATATATGACATGTGATAGCCATATATCCACAAAAATGAACGATAATAATTAAGCCATTGATGTGATAAATGATCCAGAGCAAAATAAAGATGATCGATCCTAGCAAAAACTTATCAGAAATAAAGGCATCCACAGACATCATAGATGATATCGAGATGAAAAATTTGTGGTGTGATAACATAAAAATGACCTCGACGACGTGAATGAGTGTAATAATAGGGTAAAAATGACATCGAAAAAATGGATCAAACTCACTTCAAAGCGGAAAAATTTCACGTTATTCAATAATAAAAATACTCCAGTGAATTTCGAATGTCAGAACGTGGATGGAATGTTCATAAATTTATAATTTGTTCGGTAAGTGATATTATCGCATAAATGTCATAATTTAATGTCAACACGATCGGCAATTACAATTCCATGTTAGGTGAAATGTGACATTAATGTAATAATGAGACTGATAATTATTTGAATCATAATGGAACAATCCACCAGATAAACTAATGAGAAGAATTGACATGAGGACAAAGTATCGATAAGATGATACGATTTTAGCACGTCTATGTCTTGCTTCACATGCTTCGCTGAGTATTTCAGATTAGAGATTGAGCTAGCTTCACCAAGTTTGTTCGTCAAAAGTATGGAGTGTGAAAGGTTATTCATTGACGAAGTTTACAGCGTTAGGTTCATCGTCATCGAGTTCATCACTTCAGTAACCCTAAATCTGACTCCAGTTAGGTTATTTCGGAATGCTATTAAAATGATTGCTGTCAAAATATACATATCGCTAATCCACATATATAATCGTCGACTTAAATCGTGTTAGTAAATAACAGAATTAAATAAGTCGAATACGAGAATGGGATTTTGAATATGTATATTTTGTACATTCGTTAATCTAAACAGATAATCGAAGATATTAAGGCGTAATAAGCTATATGGGGCTAATATATCAACTGTCACTATTGTTTGCTTATCACATGTCAGTTATATATATCAGAAGGGGTTTTGTCGAGATTTCAGTATCTTTTCATAGTTGAAATCATGAGTCAGTTGAAGCTAAACCTGGAAGAACTGGACGGCCAAATCGTCTTATCATGGGACTCCTCAGCAGTGCGCATCCACAATCCCACAATCGCGAGATTCCAACTCAGGACATACTAGTCTCGCGCCAGACCACTTAACCGATAGACCACTGAGCCTGCCGGCACCCAACGGTGTTAATTTCTTACCTCAACCAATCCACGATGTTTGAGCAACCGTTCACCAATTGTCTCCAATGAGTTGATATCTCTACAACATACCTGGTTGAACTCCACTGGTCACTGCTTCCCATTAGAACTCAAGGAAACATCTCTTGAATTCAGTCACTAATGAGCATATGATTATAGATCAAAAATGGGTTTTGTGGAGATTTCAATATTTTCATAGTTAAAATCATGAGTTAATTTTCGCGCTATATATTCCAATCTCATTCTATTACATTCAAAGTATAAATCATTGTATAATGATAATAATTTTATTGAAATTCACTAATTCAATAATAATTAACTATCATGAAAACTTGATACTTACTTTTGAAACTTCTAAATGGACTAGTAAATAGTGTATTAATAAAACATTATTTTTCGTACATCATCCATACCTTTATTGATAGAATAAATTCACTTGGAATTAAAGTGAACCACATATAGATTGGTCGGATTTTATATATATATATATATATATATATGTAGAGAGAACGAGAGAGAGAGTCAGAGCGAATGAGAGAACGAGAGAGAGTCAGAGTGAATGAGAGAACGAGAGAGAGAGTCAGAGTGAATGAGTGATAGAGAGAGAGAGAGTCAGAGTGAATGAGTGATAGAGAGAGTAAGATACATCTTACCATTTCATTCGTTTGTTTTAATACGTTATTACTTATTCATGTAGTACAACAACAACAACGACAACAAAAACAACAACAAAAACAACAACAAAAACAACAATGAAATGGTAACGACTACATTTCATTTCAATATTATTTTTATAAATGGTACGTTGGGTTGTTTGTTTGGGTTGTTTGTTTGTTTGTTTATATTATTCATTATACAACTATTCAATAATAAAAATATTATTCATTTTTTAAAATTATATTACACTTATAAATTGACAAAAGTTACCATTGTCCTAAAACTTGATTATTAGAATAAACAAATTTTTTAAATGCAAGTTGTGTAAAAAAAAATAAAACAAAGTTATAATTTATTATTATGTATATATGGTAACAGTGAAGATATCATCAATATTGTAGGTTAGCAACTGTTTACCAATAACACTTTCTATAATCGAAATGTACCCACCCAGTTAAAAATAAGAAGTTAGAAGAGAAGAGGTTGGAGAAATATATATTTGATGGGTTATTAAGTGATTGATCTAATTGGGTTAATGATCGTAGGAGATGTTTCCTATGCTATGTTGTAACGTGATCTGATACGAATGTATGACCGAGCGTCTTTAGCTAAATGAGTTCACTAAAACTAATATGATCAGCATCCAATGTCAAACACTTACAGAGCTATTGATTTTGTGGATTAATTTACAGCTACAACAGTAAATTCTCAAAAATTATATATATATATATATAGCGTTTCTCTTGAATATATGGAAAGTAAACATGCAATCATTTCCGGAAGATTTCAAATATACATAATTTTAACTATGGAAATACTGAAATCTCCACAAAACCCATTTTTGATCTATAATCATATGCTCATTAGTGACTGAATTCAAGAGATGTTTCCTTGAGTTCTAATGGGAAGCAGTGACCAGTGGAGTTCAACCAGGTATGTTGTAGAGATATCAACTCATTGGAGACAATTGGTGAACGGTTGCTCAAACATCGTGGATTGGTTGAGGTAAGAAATTAACACCGTTGGGTGCCGGCAGGCTCAGTGGTCTATCGGTTAAGTGGTCTGGCGCGAGACTAGTATGTCCTGAGTTGGAATCTCGCGATTGTGGGATTGTGGATGCGCACTGCTGAGGAGTCCCATGATAAGACGATTTGGCCGTCCAGTTCTTCCAGGTTTAGCTTCAACTGACTCATGATTTCAAGATACTGAAATCTCGACAAAACCCCTTCTCATCTCGACAAAACCCCTTCTCATCAATGAAATGTTAATAGAATAGTTGGAGAATAATGAGTTGGTGTAAAAAATACACTTTTACGTTCAGACAATGTGAGAAACCGGGAGGACCAGTCAAATAGCATCAAAACTGAGGGGATACAACTTGGCAGTACTTGGAATTAGCAAAATCCATTGGAAACAAGCTGGACAGTAAAGGCTAGATACGGGAGAGATGCTGTTGTACTCCAGTCACGAAGAGGACAATGCTTCACATACTCAGGGAGTTGTTTTGATGCTGTCCAGAGAAGCATGAAATGCACGTGTAGGATGAGAATCTCATGGATCCAGAATTATCAAAGCATCATTTAAAACAAAGAAGGACGAGATGACGATGAATATTATTCAATGTTATGCACCCACCAATGATAGCAACAACGACAATGAAGATCAGTTCTACTCGAGGCTGCAATCACTAATAACA
>NW_017386072.1:475580-481223 GCF_000237925.1 Schistosoma mansoni
CAAACAAACCCTAAATAAAAATAAAAAGAATTTTTAAAAATAAAAAGAAAAAAACACAAAAAAAAAAACCAAAAAAAACTTTTCCTTTTTTATTAGTTGGATTAAAATTGTGGAATCTGATTAGAAAATATAGAAAAGAATATTTCTTTGTACATATAAATGTATTTTAATATGATGGGAATTTTTCAGTGATTAAAATCTCTCTGTGATGAAAACTATTGAAATTTGAAATATCATAATTTCAGGACTATATCAAATTCACATTGGATTCCAAGTGATATGATTAACATTCATAATTTACGGGAGAGTTAAAATTCTACTTATATTGTGATAAAAGTATTACAACTCCATTTTTATCAGTTGAATAATATAGTCACATAAGCCATTGGAATTACAACTAGACGGATGATACGCAGTAATTTAAACTATCGGTCGTGGACGCTCACTGCTGAATCGTCTCATTCAGCAACAAAACAGTCGTCTGTTGCTTGTCCTACATCAATTGGTTAGTGATCTCACAAAAATGTTCAATTAATGACTTCGATTCAGGCTTGAAATTCATAGTAGTTGACTAATTTACAAATCAAACACTGAGAACATTAATCCACTGCCACAGTACATTCTGGTTTGCATGCAATTGTTGTGCCAGTAAACAATTAGCCACTGAATAAGAAATACATATGTTACGTGAATATTTTCTCAACTAGATAACATGAATACGTTCTATTGTTGCTTATGATATTTCACTAATGAAAGGTTGTAATATAAGCTTATCAGTGATCTATTGACTATTCTACAATTCTCAGATATCCCACATTTCTGATGATCAATCCTTATAACTGACATCCAATTACTTCTGTAATAAACATCATGTGTGAAGTTTTTGGTATAGTTGTACGAAATGATAAATATTCATTGAAAGTCAAATTGTTGGTCAGTGTTCAAATTATTCTGTTGATCATATGGTTGGTCAATATTGTACCAAGTCTCATTCAATGGAAAATCAATCAAGTCGATCATGATAGAATGCCTGAAACAATAGAAGTCTTGTGCAGTAATATATCAATTACAAACCAGTCAGAATCAGATCTTGCTAGTATATTACACAAAATATATTCCCCTATCAGTAAAACATCCGTTCAAAAATACCCATTAAGATTTAGTCTGGAAGAAAATAGACTGGAGAAATTATATGATTCATTAAATATGAATAAGACGGTAAGTTGAACATTAGAAGTATTCTTTGATGTTGATAGAATGACCATGTTCTAATTAACTGATCTTTACTAACTATACATTGATTTGTCAAAATGATAGAGATTATGCGTGCAAAATATTTGTGGACATTGTTCAATTTCATAGTAGTTTACATCACAGAGATGCACTAACAACCAGGTTTGTTGTTGTAGCATCACAGAACTTCTGGTTCACAGATATTGTTTGTAAGTGGAATGCGTATAGTGAGATATTTGAGAAGTTGAAAACACACTCTTCAGGTGTTTGTGGAAGGGAAGAGTGAAATTATGTCAGTTTCAAACTCTTCATCAGATTGATGTTTACATCACCTGATCGTTTCATTCAAATTGCATCAATGTAATCTTTGAATGTCTCATGTTCACCTAGTATTATTTGTTCATATAATGTGTGTGTTCCCAATGATTGTTTTCTGATGATGTTGATTTGATTTTGTTCATTCCATTCCGTGGAAGATGTGTTAAAGAAGGATGATCTGGATGAGCATTGTTTCGAGGAAGTTCTTAGGAGTGTGATCTCGGATATTTATCGACTTGTCCACTTAATAATACATGTATGGTGTTTATGTGTTTCGAAACAGATTCTTCTGTTCTAATTGACTGGAATAAATGTGTTGTTGATCCTTCTTTGTAGCTTTCGTAATCAGTTGTGTGTATAGGTGGAGTGTATGATTGGGCCGATGTCCACCATCCGGGTGACCGCTCATGTTGGTTCATGGGAACAGTCTCATAATCCAGGTGGCACGACGAAGACGTGTGAGTCGGATTTCGCCTCCCGTCGGTAATCCTATAATCTGTTTATTTTCATTTAAATTCATCCCACCAAATGAATGATAAAATCTAGTTTGTGGTTTCGATATTCAATCGTATTACAGAAATGTAATCATATGAGTGTTTGGATGTATTTCGTACTAACATGAACTCTTACACACAGTTTGCTGAAAGGTAACTACCATTACAGTAGAAATCATTATCATTTAAGCAACACAGAGTTCGTTGACATGAATGACATCAATAATAAAAATTGCTATCATTACGAACCATTAGGATATATAGTATTGTTAGGAAGGTTGTGAATTATCCGATTGTTTATAATGTTGTTCGAATTTTGATGAATCTCTGATGAAAAGAACCTCAAATCCCAGTTTCTATTCCTCTTCATAACTAAATCCATTCTGTATAAAAATTGGGACATATGTTGTTCAATTGGATGTAAGGTTGACGAAATCATAGTTTGTGCGTAGGATTTCTGAACTATGTTTGTAATGGATGTCAAATATGATGCCCAAGAAATTACGGAGATCAACGCATGAATTTGTATTCTACTCTTGTCTCAGGTGAAGACGTTTCTCAACTATGGGCATCGTACAATTTTCACACCGATGGATTTTTCAAAATGTCATGCCTCGAAATGTGCTGTTATCACTGATATGAATAGATGGAGAGAAGCTGATGCACTTATACTGACAGAAGATAAAGTGCCAAAAGGAACTCGACCTCCAGAACAATTGTGGTTTAGTTTAATACAAGAGTCGCCTGTACATATTGCTATGGCAGGTTTTCTGGAAAATGAAGTGAGTAATTCTGGTCATAATAATATTACTTATCTTTGTCATTTCAATTCCTTCAATCATCAATGTTTATCATTAAATATCATGTAATATTACAATGTCAATACGGTTGAATGTAGGTGACGAGGTCTACGAAAGGAGGATGGATTCGTGTTACCCAGCGAATAATATCCTTGTTCTTCATTTGAATCCATGGACGGGACTAATTGTATGGAGTTTATGAGCTCCCATATAACACCTACCTATGCGTCACACAACAGTAGAAGTTGTCCAGTAAAAACGTTAAAACTTGATACGCTTTAGTACATATGTTACACTGTGTTTGATTTTGTAAGAGAAGTTTTGCAAGAAGATGAATAAATAAGTCATTTCGTGTGCAGATTTGGGTTACAATTGTGGTCAATGTTCAAAATCAGGTAAAACACATCCATTAATTTAATGGATATTCATTGATTAGTTCATGGAATTTTATATAGTTTCCAACTGATTGTTCAATTATTCGAATGAAAATAATGTTCACCTCTTGGTGGAACTCCATAGAATTCATTTCACCATTTCAGACTATTATTCCCCTATACCATATGTACTGATATGATGAGCGTGCATTTCCGGATAATTTGCAAAATGTTTTGTTTATAACAGTCGGTTGTAAGTGGTTCACAGATGAAGCTTTACTATTTGTTATGATGTGTTTTCCGAGTTAGATGGTTTAATACGGCTGTTTCCAATGTTGTTGACGACAACTTTGTCAGTAGCCACCTCATGTGAGTCAGGAAGTTTTCGTCAATCTATCAGAATTAAATCGGTTTATTTCTGTAGTCAATCACAAAGAGGGTCATCAAAACGAGCTGATTCGACACTGGGTTGTAAATCCTCTGAGTCGCTTCAAAGTGATACTATGCTGTACATCATGGACTCACTCTTCATATCGTGCAGATGATAATTAATTATCTCGTTCTTTATAGCTTGAGAGACCCTTGAGCATTGCAAATACACCACGACACCAGCGATCGTGAACAAATCACTCAAGTCTGTATCGTGAATCTATAGTTCAAAACGATAAAACTCAAATCTACTCACGAACCACTTTAGTAAAACATTATTGGAATACCAAAATTACTAACTTCTTCATTTATTTCAATATCCATGATGTCATTTTACTTCAATTTATCCCTCTCATATCCAGATTAATTTTACTATCTCCTTCCGTTTGGATTCAACGATTTATTCACCATACGGTTCCTATGAGCCATACATAAAGCACCATGGACCAGAAACACGGTATCCTTTACCTTCTAGAAATATCGCTAGTGGGAAATCAAAAAAAGTTGCATGGTTTGTGAGTAACTGTATACCGAAAAGTCCAAGAATGCAATATGCCAAAGAACTTTCACGACATATCTCAGTGAGTTTAACAAAGCTTAACCTTGAGTTTCTACACTTTTTTCAATAATTTCGAGGAAACGAATAATTGGGGAGAGACAAAATGTATAAAGCACGAATAAAATAATTAGTAGTATTTGAACTACTGTGAGAACTAGGAATTCCCGAAGTAGTGCAATCTAAGTATACAGAACTAGGTGAGCACTAACGAACGTATTGTGTTTGGAATTCGAAACCAGGTAGACATTAGGTACAAATGAATCACTAGCTCATACAAACACCACAATGAAGCATGCGAAATGTGTCACTCGGAACGAATTCGGGATGAGAGTGATCTTCATGTTATTATTTGTTGCATTTGCAATTATGACAAAAATGACTGAAAAGTTGATTCATGGAGAAACGAACTAATAATAATTGGAATACAATGAAACAAGGTCTACTGAAATTGTCCTCATTGATTGACAACAGTGCATGAAGTAGACATCGATTCATGTCATCAGTGTATTATTCTCAAATCTGCATGATTGTATGTTCTATCATTGTGTTGATAATAGGTTTCCATCCTTGAAACTAAGACCTCTAAATCACGCATGTGGTCTCGATGGAGTTCAAGCACTGATTCTTTAGCATTACTCACTTTCACAGTCTTTCAAGAGAGCTTTCTTAGTTGCTGATTGGTCATATACTATTGACATTTAAAGACCAGCGAAGGTGTTTGATTTCCTCATGATGTCTGTTCATCATTGCAATTTATACTCAATATCAACAATTTGAATATTTGATTCTCTTTAACTTCATTGTAAATTTATCCTTCAAATATACAAGTTGGTTAGACTGTACATATAAACAAATGAGCATCTCAGAAATCCTACGGATAATCCTCAGAATGAAGATGACTTCATCGAATGGTAGTTCCGTAGGGAACTGGATTACTGGATTAATATCACCACATGTAACTATTCCATAAACTAGCCGCACAAGATTATCAATTCAGGTATTCTTACACCATACTCAGTGATCACTCATTTCTATATCCAGGTGTTACATGCATGTACATGTGCATTTCTGAAATCACTGTGTTCATGAGTCGTCGTAATTCTTCCTTCAACTACCTTCAACTCCCTCCCAGCCACCGGAGGATCTAGAGGCGGAGTTTTTATCAAATATATGCACAACGAATTCGATGCGGTCACTAAATTCATCATTGAAACATACAACTCATCTGTTCAATAGTTTACTAAAGTTTTCTATTTTCAGGTTGATATTTATGGTGAGTGTGGTACGTTATCATGTCCAAAGTATATTCCAACTTTCACCTCATCAGTTGGCTGCTTGAAAATGATGCGCGAAAACTATAAGTTTTATTTGAGCTTTGAAAATAGTTTGTGCAGTGAATATGTAACAGAGAAGTTGTATAAAAATGCACTGAAGTA